>NC_133618.1:475394009-475634676 GCF_048593235.1 Sminthopsis crassicaudata
CTTATAAATTTGAGTCAATTCTCTATATATTTTAGAAATGAGGCTTTTTTCAGAACCCTTGGATGTAAAAAAAAAATTTCCCCCAGTTTATTGCTTCCCTTCTAATTTTGTCTGCAATTGGTTTTTTTTTTTTTTTTTTGTACAAAAATTTTTAAACTTAATATAATCAAAATTATTCATTTTGCATTCCATAATGTACTCTGGTTCTTTGGCTACAAATGCTTTCCTTCTCCACAAATCTGAAATAAAGACTATTCCTTGTTTTTCTGATTTGCTTATAGCATCACTCTTTATGTCTAAATCATGAACCCATTTCAACTGTATCTTGGGTGTTAGGTGTGGATCAATGCCTAGTTTCTTCCAGACTCTTTTTTTAATCATGATTTTCAGGTAGATCAATACATTTTAATTAATTAATTAATCTCCTGGATTTATTTTCTAGGTCAATTGTTTTTCCACTGAAATATTTCATTTTTAATTTTTTTATTGTATCTTGGTTTTTCATAAACTCATTGCTTTCCATTTGCTCAATTCTAATTGTTAAGAAATTATTTTCCTCAGTGAGCTTACGTACCTCTTTTGCCATTTTGCCACTTTTGCTTTTTAAGGCATTCTTCTCATTAGCTTTTTTGTATTTTCTTTTGTACCACTCTTAATTCTTTCCCTAATTTTTCCTCTATCTTTTTTTTACTTGATTTTCAAAATTCCTTTTGAGCTCTTCCATAATCTGACATCAATTCTTATTTTTCTTGGATGTTCTGGCTGTAGGAGCTTTGATTTTGTTATCTTTAGTTTAGAGCTTCCTTTTCACCATGATAACTTTTAATGGTCAGAAATTTTTTTTTTGTCTGATGCTCATTTTCCCAGGCTATTACTTGGCTTTTTATTCTTTGTTAGAGTGGGGCTCTGTTTCCAGGGTGGAGGATGCACTGTTCCAAGCTTTGTGGGTCTTGTGCAGATCTGTTTTCAGGGATCCTTCTAGGGACCTGACACAAGCACTGTTTTCTGAGCTGTGAGGAGGGTCCGCTGTAGCAGTGAGAGACAGTGGACTAGGGAGTCCTTTGCTAATGGGGCCAGGGCCGAGGCTGGCACTGGGGCTGGGTTTGTTGTCTGGACTCCCACCCAGTTGCTACAGACACTTTTGCTGTTGACCTTCCAAATCCTTTTTGGTGTCTCTGAGCTGAGAGGTCTGGAAGCTGCTGATTCACAGATCCCCAGAATTGTTCCTGCTTTACTGGCATGGGGCAGAAGCTATGGCTAGGGCTGCATACTGGACTCCCACTCTAGGACCTTTTTTTTTTTTGCTGCCCTTCTAAGTTGCCTTTAGCTGAAAAATGTTCTACTCCATCTTTCAGTGTTCTGATGTTCTAAAATTTGTTTTCAAATTATTCAAAGATTTTGGAGCAGTTTGGGGAAGAGGATGGGCAATTCCTGCCTTCCTTCTGCCACCTGGGCTCCATCTCTGTTATCTTTTCCTTGATACTTGTCAGGGAAAATAGTATTCATCCTGGTCCCAAATATGTTGTTCAGCAGTCATTCAATATTTGAGGTGTAGTGGATAAATATAACTATAAAACAATGGGTATGGTGGGGGTGGAGGCCTTTGGTTGATCACACTCTCCTCTGGGATCAAAAGGCTGGGATTCCTCCCACTTTGGAGAATACCAAGATGAGCATAATTAGGGATTGTCAAAATTTTGTTTTTACAACAGATGGGATTAAATAACACATAATGAACTAGGTCAACAGAGTTGTGCAACTTCCACTCTGATCAGAAACATGTAGTCAAGGAGAAGGCAGATATCAATAAGGGGATATTGAGTTGAGCAGTGTTAATGCATACATTTGTTTGTTACAAGGTTGAGATTGAGAAAATTGAATCCAGAGCTGGAAGTGTTTGCCTAGGCCAATAGTTCTCCAAGTATGATCTGGGAACCCCTGGGGTGCTCAAATCTTTGGGAAGTCAAAACTATTTTCATTACGAGAGAAATTCAAATGGCAAATATTGATAAAATCTGGATAAGTTTTAAGAGCAAAGGGGTCCTGAGTGCAAAATGTTTGATAACTACTGAGCTAGGACAGTACTGAGGGATGAACTAGAAGTTATGATAAACCTTAAAAGTTTTGGGATTGAGGCATCAGATATTTGAATGTTAGGTTCCAGCTGGACAAAAATATTGAGCTTTTAATCATGGAAACAGAACACCTGTGACAGAGCATATTTCAACTTTTCTTGTATATTGAGGTAGATGAGCTGATTATAGGACTTCACTTTGGATATCTAGAAAGCTAAAGTGTTTGAAGAAACATAGTTCTTAGGAGTTACAGGAAAGAATAATTTAAGTTTGTGATAATTCATTGAGAAAGGTGGAGAATGAGTTCTAGTAGGTAACTACCATAAGGAACTGGATTGTGTACTTTGAACGTGAGGTTACTAAATGATGGTTATACAGGAAAAATCTTAAGTATGAAAAACATTTGTGGGGCAACAGGTAGGAAAGTTCTTTTGCAAAGTGAAAAAGTAGGAAGTCAACTATTTTTAGAAGAAAAATTCTAAAATTATTTCATTTGAAAAGCTCAAATGATTTTTTTGTCAGGTGAGTTCATAACGGAATTTAATATAGTTAACAGAGAACGGTGATGAGCCTCTGACCATTTACTCTTTGTAGTGATCCCAAATTAACTTTTCCAAGTGAAGATCAATCCAATAAAGACATGCATTTTTTAACAAAAAGTTTATTACCAAAATACAATATTAAAGTCAATACAAGACAAACTCCTGTAAAGCAAAATAAATTATTCTAACATAGTACAGTATCAGAAGGTAGTAAAGGAAGCATTGTTGAATTTGCTTCATTGTTCTGGTTCCATCATGAACACAATCCTAGAATTTTAGGCTTTAAGGCATGCAGCTTAATGTGCTGGATAATTTTATAAAATGCAGATCATCCTATTTTAATAAGATACAGTGTTAAAATTAACTGTAGTCTTTACATGTCAGTTTTCTAAAGATTTTAATGCTTTGGCTATAAAAGCAGTGCCATAGTGTTACACAATGCTTATTTCTTAAAAAAATACATATATCCATGAATATTAAACTCAAATTTCTATTAAATATATTTTACATAACATTACTTTGAGCACCTGCTGTACATTTTTAAGGATTAATGATTAAATAAGTGCTTGTGAAAATTGAAAAATCTATGAATCTTCAGATAGGCATTTGCTCTTCCTTGTCAATCCAAGTACATAGTAGGATGATGAAATGTAAACATAGGGACCCACCTTTTTTGCTTCACTAATACAGACAATTCAAGTGATTTTGGAATGATTTTTCTTCTATCTCAAACTGAATTAAAGTATTTAGAACAAAGGTTACAGTGAGTGTCATTAAATTAAACTGGCTGGCCAGAGAACTGAAAATGTAAGGTTCAAGTATAGTGCAGTAAAAAAAATTTCTGGTTGTTAATGTGCCATAGCACAAATCACAAAAGGGACTCTGGACTATCAAGAGACATAACACTGTTGTTTATAGGATTATCACCTCTCACTCAAGGAACTTCTTTCAAAAGTTGCTTTTAGGATTCTGGAAATCTGAAGTGTGTAGAGTTATCAACATAGTTTTGTATGACAACTTTGTACTACTGAAATCACTAATCTCTTCCTTTGTAATAAAAGGAGTTTCCACTTGTTATTTTGATGTCTAATGCTACTGAAATTAGTCTTGATGTTTGAATATCTAGAATGCTTTTTTGTTTTTTTAAAGCATTCAATTACTTGTGTTGACAGTTAACCTCAGTTATAATCACAGAATTATGGAAAGTAAAATACTATGGAATCAAACTATGAGTCTTCTATTACTTGTGATAATTTAAAAATTCATGATCTCATGTGGAAAATGTAAGGAACAATTAATGGAACTGGTTTGAGGGCACTAAAAAAAGCAAATTAAAAAAAATATACATTTTTTCCCCATGGGGAATTTTCCCTTCCAAAATAATTATATTAAAATGTGAACTATGAAAATGCATTTCTATGTTGCATATTTAATGTGGGAATTCCTTAAAGTTGTCCTACACTTAAAAAAAAATCTTAAAAACTCTATATTCTCTAAATTAAATGACTGGAAATAAAAATGTCTGGCCCACAATATCAGTGCTGACCATTGTGATGACAATGGTATCATTTAAAATATTTGTTTCTAATTCAAAATTAATTAGGTTGCATTTTGATTCTAAAAAGATGACACTAAGAAATGTAAAATTCTTGTTACTCCATACACATTGGATTCAGTGATATATTACATACAAATGTTTTGCAATTTAAAAAAAATCTCAAATGGACTTAAAAATCAATAAAAGGGTAAAAGGTAATTTTAATTAATGAACTATGACATTGCTGTAAACATCTTAATTTTATTTAATATACTTATGCATGTGTATTCTAAGTCATTGTCAAATTATAATGTAAAAAATACACATCAGACAGTGCTGTAACTCAAAGTATTCCAAATAAGGACACCTTAAAAATTTAATTCCATTTTGTAGACTTTGAAGCTTATTCTGCTACCTCAAGTAAGAAATGTGTATGCAACACCCCCAACAAATTCTAAGTTGCCCAGCAGCATCACAGTCTTTGATCAGGAAGATATTAGAAAACAAATGCAGAAATAGCACCATGAACATGGTGCACTGGGCGTACACCAACCTTTCTGTAGTTACAGCTTATTTCTGTAACAGAAATTATGCATAAATACTTGATAATAAATACAAAAGAAACATTGTTCTTGCTATCACTCTTTGAAATACATTATAATAAAGTTTCTTAGACCAAACTTGTATGTTGTGAAAAAATAGAAGGGAGAATTGCACCTATGTGATAGCAGGTTTGAAGGCAATTGCCTTTAAAAAAATGCTCTTCATATCTCTCCCTCATAGAACATTAAACTTCTATATTTCTTTTTTAGGTAAAACATGTCCTTGAAGACTATTAAACCCTGTTTATTTAAACTTCTATAAGTGATTTGGATTTTTCAGGATATAGCACTTATGCTTATTATCCCACTTTTGTAGGTAAATATAAAACTATGGCATTCATAAACTTCACAAATAAAAAAAAAAAAAAAACAGAAACCCTCATTTTAAGTGCCATCAAATTTCTCCCTCTTTATCTTCTGAAATGATTTAAAGAGAAACTACTTGTCAAGGAAAAAACTATCACACTCTTTTTTTTAGAGGATAACAGCTGTCAGAAAAATGGTTTAGCAATCAACAAATGAAATTTTTCATATTTAAAGCTTTAATAAACTTCTATCTGGTAGCATGCCTGCTTTTACTTGGGAGGTGGAGTTGAATGGTCTTCCCATTTATAAAATTACAATGCTCTGAATATCACTGAGCCTTTTAGTGGCAATATGAATACTGTACTTTTGTAATTATCATTTCCCTGAAACTGGATTTCTGATTTTTAGAGGGTGATTTCCTGTTATTTCTTTCTTATGCCTCCTTAAAGATGACACCATACACATAAATTATAATACTTTTAAAACGTCTACTTGCAAACTAAATTTAAATATAGAGGTTGCTAAGTTTTGTGTTCATAAACATAGGATTGGATACTATTTATGTCAATCCTGACTGGATGATTATTTTCTTTCAGTTCAGTATGGGATTCCAAATATTAACTCTAAAGATAATTAAGACTCTGAAAACACTCTATTGTCCCACTTGACCTTTTGCTTCCCTTCTGATCTTGCCCTTCTTTTTAGTAAATCTGAGAAGAGACCTAGTTTTTCTTAGGTAAAATTCTTCTTTATCCCAAAAGTTATTATGCCATCAGCTGGAAAAGATAGATAACCTTTGCCAAAAAAAAAAAAAAAAAAAAAAAAAGATATTTTTACTATAATCATTCCTGAAAACACTTTATATCAATTCCTTTTTCATGTCTACAATAGGTATTTGGAAATGCAAACATTTGGCACAAGATGGAGGAACACAGGATCAATATCAACTTTTGTTTTCTCATTTGTTCCCCCTGGGACTATTTATTCCTTATTAAGTACTTGCCATTTAGAGTTCTTTCTCTTATTGCAATAGGGATTTAGTTCACCAAAATCACACTTTCCATTTACAAGAATATTACTCAAGGAATTTCCTCTTTATCCAGTACCTCAATCGATATTAACAAAGACAGAGCTGCTGCCAAGAAAATTATTCCAATTAATTTGTGCTTAGAGTTGAGTTGTGGTCCTTATTTAGAATGATGTTTATAATTTCACCCTCATGCTCTTTCATATGATCTAAGAGATTTTCCTTGCTAGTAGATTCAAAACCACAAATGCAACAACAGAAGAGCAAAACACAGTATTCCATATTTGGAGGAACCTGTTTGGTATTCTTTTCTGAATTCTGTGAGGTATTATTCTTTGTGGGGCTAAGTTTTTTATTCTCATTGGGACCTATAACTTCACTGAGAGACTGATTAACTGTTTCCGAATATGATGCTAAATTTTCTGAAATCCCCACAACAGAATTAGTTTTCTCATCAATGCTGTCTGATAAAATCTTTCCAGGGGATTGTCCTTGAACCCTAAAAAACAAAAGCAAAAAATACATAAAATTTTAAATTTAAGATAACTGGCTGGGAGTAGATCTTTTGATTCAAACATGAGATAAAATGAGGGGAAGAGATAAGGTATATTGGGGGGTTAGGATCACATACCTGCCACTTTGTGAAATGGCATCATTGATAGCCTTATTTACTTGTTCATAATTATAATTTTGGTCACTTGCATGTTTCCACATATGGGATTTCAAAGAAGGAGGATGGCTACATACATATCCACACAGAGAACATCTAAAAGACAGGTTGAAGAAAAAAAAAAATCAGTGTTTTCAGTGCAATTTAAAGAAATAATACAGAACTTGAGTGTTACTTAAATTATTTAAAGTAGGTAATTTCCTACTATTTTAGCTAAAAAGAACTATATTTAATATTTCTAAAAAGCTACCTATTCAGAATCTTGATTGAGTCATTAATAAGATGAAACATCCTTCTGCCCCTAAACAAAGGAAAGAACTGCTCCTTAGAAAGTATTTCAATTAGATTTAAAATAGCCAAACACAACTATATCAGAAACAAAGCCTGTAGAAATTTGGAAAAATTTTATTTTATAAAATTTAACAATATAATACTCTACACTAGCAGTCCCCAAATGTTTTAATCTCAGGACCTCTTTATGCTCTTAAAAATTAGGGAGGATTTCAAAGAATTTTTATTTATGAGGTTATGGCTACCAACATATGCTATATTACAAAATAAAACTGATAAAAAATTTAAAACAGGAATTTAAAATGACAAATTCATTACATGCTAACAATATTTTTAAAAATTAAAATAACTATTAAAACAACTTCATATTCATGAAAATCTCTTTCATGTATGGTTTCATTAAAGAAAACAGGATTCTTTTATCTGCTTCTGCATCAATCTGCTTCAATGTGTTTTTGTTGAAGTATGTGAAGAAAATACAGCCTTATACAAATATGTTATAAGTGGAGGGAGAAGGGGTATTTAAATAAGTAATATCTTAGTATTATGAAAATGATTTTAAACTTGTGGACTCTCTGAAAGAATCCTGGTGATACTCAGTGGTCTTAAGAATTGCTGTTCTAAAGCTTTTTTAAAAAATTCATCTATTCTCTCGTTAGTGTTGCACAAGTCCATAAACCTTGAATTTACCAATAAATATTTGAGAAAGCTACTTTAATAATACATTCTATTCAATATTTAATACAAAAAAAATCTGTTTACTAATTAGTACTCATCCCTAAGTAACAATAAAAATTGTCAGTAATACTGACATAAAAAATAAATGTATGCAAAACAAGAAAATGAGCCAGGGGCAGAACTTGTTTTCTTTTCAGTATTTACAACAGCATGCTAAAATATAAGATGGCATGGTTTTAACATTCAGTAATAGATACTTACTTTAGGAAACTTTAAGTGATCTATAGCACTAGTAAAGCTAAAATGTTTCTAGTATCTAAGAAATATTATCCCGTAACTGTTTTCTTAAAAATTATTTATTTCTATATCAACTACTTGCCAAAGCTTTAATAAGAATGTAAAATGCATAAAACTATTTTTCTGAATTCTTGGTCACTCAAACTTATCTTTGGCTCATGAACCTGTGTTCATCTTTTGTTAGTTGTGCAGACAATTTCATTTTTAGATATAGTATTATTCAGACAGACATCCTAGTCAGTAAGTCTGCAGGCCAGTCTGCTGTATGAAACACACTTCATTGTATTATGGTTGTCTCACAGTAGTATATGTTGCCCAATTTAAATAAAAGGTGCATTGTAAAATGCCTTTTTTGCCACTAAAAACTATTTGACAATTATAAAGTGAAGGTGTCCTCTTTTCAGATACTTTTACTTGAAGTTCAGAATTTAAATTTAAATTATTTATCTGCTCATTCATTCAGCCAACTGTTACTAATTAAATATATACATATATATAATTCCTTATAGATGTAAATAGTATACAGTAGGAAAAAAATTAAAATCAATATAAACCTTAAAAATTAAAAAAAAATTATCTTAATGTTTAAATTTGGTCATCAGTCTTATTTAAAAAAGTAAAATGAGATACTAAGTTTAATCTTTATGGCCAGATATCTTAATTTCCTTATTTCTCTAGCTCCTGAACTTTCAAATTAAATTTTGAATTTGTTTATTACCCAGTCAACTAAGGCTGCATAATTTTTTTATCCTTATAATTCTTCTAATATTCAGAACTGCAATGGCCTTCCCACGGTTAAGTCCTCAAATGATTCTAGGATTCAATAGTCATTAAAAATTATACTGTTCCCATTACAAAGTTCCTACAACAATCTTGACACTATTGGATACTTTCTTTTACAGGAGTTATATTGAGAATCCACAGACCTCATCACTCTATGCCAACACTAATATGTCAGTACAAAAACAGGGTTCAGATAGAGAGAGAACACAAGTATTACCTACTTCCTTTGGGCCAAATGAAGAACTTGGGAAACAAATTTAAGGAAAAGGAAAGACAATCCCTACCACCAAGGAGCTTATTGTGGTGGTGGTAGGGTTAGGTGGAATAGACAAATTTCTTCCAAAGTGATTATTTGCAAAATCAATAAATTGTGTTCGAAATCCTTAATTTTCACTAAAATTTTTTTACCTTGCTCTAATGAGATCAATTAACAATTTAAAGAATGTTAAAGCTAAAATTTAGTTTAAATTATTCTAATTCTAAGAAATTCAAAGGGGGGGGATAACAGTGGGATAGAAGTTGACTTAGCATCTATTACATTCTTATAAACAACTTGTAAAGATAAAGACTTTTCTTTACTGTCCCCACATTACACTCACCCTCCTGACGGAGAAATTACTTAGCTGTGTGGATAGGGCTAGTTTTTACAATAAACATTCTTTAACGCACAGAAGTTCCTTAATTTCTTTAAGGGTAGTAGAAACAAAGATAAATATTCCTGGCATTAATAAGTAAACTATACTGTTCTGTAAAAGTCCTTATCATACCATTTAGAGAAATAGGTAATTTTGAAAGCACACTGAGTCTTAGGATACAAAGGCTCCTAAAGTTTAAGCATAGATACAAATTGCTAAAGTTAATAATTTACCAATTATGGGTTTTAATTTTTTAGACAAAAAGTAATAATGGTGTAGCTACTTTCTTTTAAAGTGAAAAGTTTAGATGCAAATCTCCCTAAATCCATTCACTATTCCCTCTTTTAGCCACTGGGGCAAATTACCTTTAGTTAAAGTGCCAATTGAAAGGAAACCTAATCCTATATGGAAAGAATGAAAGACAATGGGGAACTACTAGAACAGTCCAAGTCCAAGTCTGTCAAGTTATTTCCCATTTTCACATTAACTAACAACAGGCCTTAGTAATCTCAATTTCTCTGTAAAGTCACTGTGAATAGGGATTATTTCATTCTTTGTACTGTTATCTGCCCATAAAAATGAAAAATTGTGCACAACCTATCAAACATTAAAAAAAAAAAATTCCAACACTGCTTATTTTAAATGAAGGAATGGATTCCAAAATTCAAAAGAATGATATCTCTCTCATGTTAAATAGTTGACATTTTATGTTCTCTCAGGAGTTCTACTTTTTTCCATTAAAAACAAATCTTCCAAACATTGAAGGATATGGATAATGATTCTAACCTGAAATCCAGAAATTAAACTTTTTTGGAGCATGGTGTGGGGCAGAAGAACTAATTTAGATTCACATGGTAAAAAGGATATAATTTCAATAGATGGAAAACTGCTCAAAGTGGGAAAAAAAGTGAAGAAACAATAAATGGCAATATTATGAATGAGGCTAGTAAATCAATAAAAAAGAATCTCTCTTACAGGCAGGAACCTAATTTGCAGCTTTTATTCTTTAATGTGTGAATTCGTGCTTTCTTCATTGTGACATAATATAAAAATCTTTTTCTACTCTTAAGAGGCACATGAAAAATGATAAGCCCTCTTTCTCAAGAATCAGTTAATTAACCATTTATTACTCTCTTACTATGTGAATGGTGCTAAGAATTAGGACACAAAGACAAAACTCAAACAATCTTTGCTCTCAGAGTTTACATTCTACAAGTGGAGACACAACTACTTTTTGAAATGAATTGAGATTTCAAAGAGGATTCTGGGACCAAAAAGAACACCTTAAAAACACCTACAGTGTTTAAGTCACTTAATCCCAACTGCCTCAGCAAAAATAAACCAATAACAAAACAACCTACAATTCTCATAATAACTATTCAATTGCAAAGTGCTGACAATTAAATTTGCTTCAGGCAAATCAAACAAGTTTAAAAACAAAATATTTAAATGAAAAAACAATTAAGGCAATTGAGCATATTACAATATATTAAGTACTTTTAGGATAAGTTATTCTTAGAAGTACTTTCTCCACATTCATAGGATTTATTATATTCTTGGAAAGTGACACAAATATTGCACTTGAGTATAGATAATAAGACTTTTCAAATCCCCTCTCAAAAGAAACAAACCAATAGAATTAGACAAATATATACAACAACCTTGTACTGAATACACACTTTTTTGATGAAATCACTATTGCTCTTGTATATTATGGCTCTATCACATCTGGATAAACTGAAGTGTCTTTAAATCCTTCTCTATAAAATTCCAGCATCTTTACTATAAATAGTAAATAATAATTTTTAAAACACTAAATTTTAAGGCTTAGCTTTTAGAAATTCATGTTAAAAGCAGTGTCTGTGACCAATAGAATACCCTTTAGGTGTGATATTACAAATTTGATAACCTTGCTTACCAAAAACTGACTTGCTTTAATTAAGTCTGCAGTCAATTCTTTTAAAGAAAGGCCAAAAGTTTTCTGACTTAAGCATAATTTCTATTTTGACTCAAATTTGGGTGATTGAATCAGAATAAGTTAATGAAATGGAATCAAATGAAAACTGATTAGATTTTACACAAATAATTACTATATATATGAAATGAGATGAATTAAAATTAAATCAAAGAAAACGTATTGTTTTAAGACACATATTTAAAGTTTACATTCCCCAAGACAGCCTACTAAACATCTTTGGGAGCTTCTTTTATTATAATAACTTTCTCAAATGGATTTCACATCATTAATAAAAAGGTGAGAAAAGTGTCATGAGATTAAAGGTGGAAATACAGACGTCCGCAGTGCAGTGAGTGTATGCTTGTGCACTTCTGCTTAATTTTACAACTGATTCTTTTTTTACTGGCATTATATAAAATATTATCACATGCACTGAAAATTAGGATCACTCACACTTACCTGTATGGCTTATCAGAGCTATGGATTCGCCTGTGATTCCGGACACCAACATAGGTTGTACTTGTATAATCACATACATCACATTTATATAGCCTCTGGATTGAAGATCTATTACCTAGAGTATTTCAGACATTTATAAGCATTAATTTTTTTAGGGGGGGGGGAAACCCACAAATTATAACATTTGATTTCTACTATGATAGTAAAAATGTATTTTTCTACTCCTCTCCTCTATACTATTTTGCTTGGTGATCTCATAAGCTCATATAGATTCAATTAACATCTCCACACAATTCCCAGATTGCAGCCTAATCTCTCTGGAGCTTCAGGCTTCTATCAACAATCACCTTTTGGATATCTTGAATTGGGTATCCCATAAGCATTTCAAACTCAATATGCCCCAAATGGAAGTAGCTATCTTCCCCCCAAATGCTTTCTTCCCAATTTACGGGTTAGTGTCATGCATGGGTACTACTATCCTTCCAAGTCATTCAAACCTGAAATTTTGATGTCATCCTCGACTCCTTACATGCTGTTAAAATCTTGTAGTTTTTCCCTTCACTACCTATCTCACACATGCAGGCTTCTGTTCACTAACACTTCTGCCTCCCTCATTATCTCAAGCCTGAGAACTGAAGTACTTCCCAATTGGTTGTCCTGCTTCAAGTCTCTCCTCACTCTATCTCACTGTCCACTCAAACTGCCAAAATGATTTTCCAAATGTGCAAGTGTAACATCACATCTCAACTCTCGTTCAATAGTGATTCCACATTTAGCATTTAAAATTCTTTATAACTTAGGTTCCTTTTCTGCCCTTCCAGCCTTTTTAATCTTCACTCTCTCCTCTGCTTTCCATGAGTTAGCTATATTGGCCTACTTGAAACTCCTCAAACACATCATCCAATCTCGTCTCCCTATCTTTGCTCTGATTGCCCACTAGCCTTTCATTTCCCAGGTTTCCTTCAAGGTTTAGTTCAAATCTAGACTTCCGCATGATCTTGTCCCTGGTCTTCCATATTATTATTACGTTCTCTCTGATATTATCTCCCATTTGCCATATATATATATATATATATATATATATATATATATATATATATATATATATATATCTTGACTGTTACTTACAATAGACTGTGAACTCTTTTTATATATATATATATATATATCTTGACTGTTACTTACAATAGACTGTGAACTCTTTGAAGGCAGGGACCAGGTTTTTTGGTTTTCTGTATATACATGACACTTAGTACAGTGCCTGGCACATAGTATTTAATAACTATTTATTGACTGAATCTATGAATATTTATATATATTAATATTTAATGTTTATATTTATATTTATAAATATATATTAATATTAATGTTTAACTCTATACTCTTTGTTAGATTCAATTTTAGAATGAATATTCAAACAAATTCCAAAAGTCAGGTTACCTATGCCAATCTTGTTCTCAAAGAATCAGTGAACAAAAGCTGAAAAATAATTTTCCCAACTTCAGCAGTTACACAAAATTTTCTATGTCTGTGTGTTTAATTCAATTTAATTCAATTCTGTCATAAGGACCATGGGACACCTTCTAAAGTTTTACAGAGAAACACTACTGTTAAGAAACTCAAAGAGCGAGCATGAAGGAAGTTTGCTTTAGGCAAGCTAAAATTCAAGTCTTATAGCATCATGAAGGGTGTCTTCAAAGGATTTGTGACAAATTCTGTGTGAAAAGTTTAAAAGATCTTCTTTTCTCCTTTGTGAAATTATATAAAGCGGTGTAAAACCCATGGATTTCTTTTGTACAGAATATATTTTCCTAATTTAATATAAGATTTTATTCTATACATTTATTAATGGATATAAAGAAACTTCATAAATTGCAAAATAAATTTGAGTTTGGTAATTTTAATGGATAACATAGATAAAAATCATAAAAAATTTATCATTAGTAAAGTTCATTCACTTGGCAGATAGCTGAGTGCCTGACTATTTAAAATTAGAATTTGCCAATGCTCAAGGGTCTTTATCCCTCTCCCCCAAGAAAAAGAAAAAGAAAAAAAAAAAAGATTTGAACCCAGTTGAATAACTTGGGCTCATTTTAGTTCCCTACACATAGGACAAAGTTTTCCCAACACAATTAGCATTTCTTTTGGCAACTCCAACACAGAGAACAGACTGTACAGAGAAGACTTGAGTGTTTCGATTCCAGGACCAATCTGAGCACTAATTCACAGTGTTAAGGCAAAGCAGAGAAAGGTACACTATTGTGTAACATTTAGGGAAAAAAAGATTTAGAGAAAAGAATACTGTATGATTTACAAAAATAAAATAATACAAAAGAAAGCCCACGCTGAAATTTCAAAGGAACAACTACAAGTTAAAATTAAGCCTTCAAAATCTGAAATTTTCTTTTACTAATAATTACTACTAATCTCAGCAGAATGTCCTGATAAAATCCTATAACATTAATATATGCACTAATCATAATTATAGTCTATTTACATATGCTCTTAATTGGTAGGTTAAAAACTTGGATGTGGTTAAGAATAGCATTGTTCCAAACTCAGTAAAGGGGAAAAATATGACTGATGATCTTCCTATAAAAAATGCTATAGAGATATGACAATAAAATGACACCCTATAAGGAAAAAAAAGTTACCATAGCAAAGAATAAGAAATACTATGCCTTTTCAAATAATTGTTTCCAATGAAAATAACTGAGCCAAATTTTGTCATTTTCTTGCTCTTCTGCCACAAAGTCTTGCACTTTTAGAATGAAGGCATGATGCACATTGTATTGGTTGGGTAATATCCAGATTATAAGGACAGGAGATGGATTTTAAATTTTATTAATATTGGAGAACTGCCACATGAGTAAACTCCCTCTACCAACATAGGCTGATAGCTTCTCAGCAACTTAAGAGTCATAAAAGACTGCCTAAAACATTAATAAGTGCTTGTCCAGCAGTAGTATACCCAGAATATTTTGATCAAGGTTATTTCTGTCCAGTATTTGTGCTTTGAACAAAGAGTAACTATAGTCATCAAAAAAAAAAAAAAAAAAAAAAGCAACCAAAAAAAACCCTTCCTTTTACTTATGTGGCTACTACAGGATTATTTCAGCACCTATGTACAGGCAACATTTTCTACCTACAACCCTCTGTGTTTTGGGCAGAATAGCACCAATTATAATTATTTTGTCATATCAGGCAGCAAATTCATGTACAGAGAAATGTACACATTATCTCCTCAAATTTCATGAAAATGAAATTCACAAAAATTTTTATTATTAAAAATACATACATATATATTTATATACTCATACTATATATGTAGCGTATACATACACATATACTTATATGAGAATGTTAGTCAACTGATTCACTACAAAACAGTTTTGTGAAAAAAACAAATTAAATGAACTGAATAGGAAAATGGTTGAGTGCTGTCAAATGCAAAATTATTATTAAGCAAAACAAAACACAACAAGCATGTTCAACTTGAAAGAGACATGGGATATGGTAGAAGTTTCCAAAATAACAAAATAGAAGGTTAGAAACACTTAATGAGACACTGAGTTTGCATTTGTGTTTTACCTTTTCAATATGTTTTTTGGAAACTATAACATCCTAAGTTTAGTTTTGATAACAGGCGGTACAGTAGTGTAGTAGCCTACTTTATTCTTTCATTAGTCATTTAGAGCCCAAGCATACCCAATGGTGTAATGTTTGTTTTAAGGGGATGTGCAAACATGATGAATTAAAGCAAGATGAGGCATTTAAGGCCATTTCATAAACAAGAAACAGAACTGTTTTATCTCAGACATCTATCGCAGAAACAGATGCTCTATCATAAACTCTTTTGTTTTGGTTTGGTTTTATAGGGATGACATCTGTTTGACAAGAGGATTTTGGTGCTACACCAGTGTCACAATTTGAGTCTAAAATGTTTTTGAAACAACTATTATGCATTCTAGGGTATAATTTAATGGAACATTATTGTAGCACATTTTACTTGGAAGTAGTGTTTTTTAACTTCAATTCTTAGGAAGTTAAAAAAAGTGGAGTTTGCCCTAATATGTTTTATCTCACATAAACCCTATCTACCATGCTGCTAGAGACATTAGAGTATATCAATTAAAATGATCTGATGAGAAGCAGCCCTGCTTATTAGAGTTTATTCTAATGTTCTTGGGTATGGTGCCTGCTTTTTATGGAATTCTAATTAGGTTTTTTACTTCTAACATAGGATATTAGCAAAAAACACAGCCCATTAGTAACTATTACAATACAGCTAGAAATTTCTAACTTGATCTTTTACAAACAATACATATGAAACCTGGCAGTTGTACTAGGGTTTATAGTTTGAGGTGTGGGACCACCATCTGCAATGTAATCTTCTCAACAGGGACACTTGGCATCATGCTGACAAAAAAAAAAAAGGTATAGAAAAAACTTCAGGCTTCCTATTTCTGAATTTACAATGCTGAATGTAATGCATAAGGAAAGTGTCTTATATAGAAAGGAGGTATTTTGAATGAGTTTTGTAAACAGGATCTAAATTGAGAATAAGTATACACTCAATGACAATGCACTGATTATTCTAGCATTTCTACAACCTACCTACATGTAAGAATCTATTTGGACTTCCTTACGGTCAACGGCCAGAGGCTGAAGGCTGGTGAAACTTCCCTAATGGTTCATTTTTCTTTACTTATCAGTAAAAGATTTAACTTTGTGTGCAACACATGGGGAGAAAAAGAGGGTTAAACAGTACCTTCCCGAACACATTTTCCTTCAGCTGCCTCATTTGAAACTATTGATTCATTTGGATTTACTTTTGACAAGTTATCTGGAACATTATGTCGCTCTCTTTCATGGTTCCTCAGCTGGCTCTGGAAAGTTGAGGGAAGTATGTTATTTAAAAAAAAAATAAAAAAATCACACACACACACACAAATACATATTGAAAAACAAAGCATTTGAACTATTTCAACCAAATAACCTTATAAAATACAACCACAGACAATGAGATTTAGGGAAATAAAACTGAAGAGACCACTAAAAAAGCGCACTATTTTCTTTTTTAAAGAACACTATAGGGACAGCTAGTTGGTATAGTAATAGAGCACTGGCCCTGAATTCAGGAAGACCTAAGTTCAAATTCAGCCTCAAAATGACCTTGAGCAAATCACTTAATCTCATTTGCCTTAAAAACCACTACCATTATTTCTTTTGTGCATGTATACAGTGAATTACAAAGATATATATATATATATATACATACATACATACATACATATATATATAAAAAATCAGATATAAAATTATTGGTAGATTTTTCACAAGGAAGAAATCCCTCCAGTTTCTATATTGCTACTTTCTAAATAAGCATAATGCTATAACAATTTGTGATTGTACCTAACTTTTTTCCTTTGGTATTTTTAGAGATTCCTATTAAGAGTACCTTTCTCTATCAAGGCAGATCACAACCCTTCTATATTTTCAATAAGCTGCCCTGGCTGAAATCCCAAGAGCCAATCTTCTGGTGATGACCTAGCACCTTGGTTAGCCCTAGGCTGACAGACATGCAATCTGTCAATAACCCTTTTGAATTCTTCCTTCCTTGCTGGGTGGATTATACTCTGCTGGCACCGGTTTTCATGTCCTCAGGAGACATTCAAGAAAGATTTAAGTAGATAGGTTTTTTTCCCCTTCAATTTTTGAAAGATAAGGTATCAATAAACAAAAGAAATGAAGTGCAGATACATTGATTTTATTTAATTTTAATAAATTAATTTATTAAATAAATTTAATTTTAATAAATTAATTTATTTAATTAGTTTTTGCAATTGGTTCCAAACAATGCTTTATCCCAAGTCATAGAGATGATATCACACTTGAAATTCAAATCTAGCTCCCAGGTTCCAAACTAACTTTTTTAGAAACTCTCAATCCACACCCTTCCCTGACTCCATAATGGTTAGTAAGTTAAACTCAAGCAAGAGGCTGATAAATAGCCATTAGATCTCTAAGCTCTAACTTGACAGAGTAAATAAAATTTGCTCATTTAGGAATATTAGTTCAAATTCATTGGTAAACTGACAATAATTCTACTTCAATACCAGTTGACAACGCAATGAATTTTTAAATGTCCTTCCCCTCCTACCCCAAATCCTCTTCCTAAAGAGAGATTAGCCTAACAGGAGAAATTACAAGTGCTTTTTAACAATCATATATTAGGTGAAGTACCTTATAGACAGTAAGCATTCCACAAATGTTTGCTTAATTAAATTAGTGATTTTGAAAAACTCCAATTTTAGGGTTAGGAAAACTAGAGAACAGAGAGTTTATGTATTCTGCTCATATTCATGCTGGAGTATTTGTAACAATATTTAATTAATTACTAGTTCCTAGCCTTTTGAATGGCTGTTAAGGTTCCCAGGAATCCATTATTAGTTGATCACCAATGCCTTGCTTTATGACATGCACTTGGACAATGCAGAAAGTTTTGTCTTTTATCAAAATAAGCAATATGTAAAAGCTGTCAAGAAAATAGTTTCTGAGAACACTGGACTAGCAATCAGACATTCTAGATTCTAGTCTCAGTCTTGCCACTAAAAATGATGTATCTTTGAATAAGGGTTTAATCTGTGTAAATTCATTTTCTTTTTTTATCTGTAAAATTAAAGGGACGGACTACAAGAACTCCGAGGTCCTTACCATTTCTACCTTTCTGATTTCATGAAGTGATTTCACTAGAAAAAATGTTTACCTTATAATGAAAAGACTCTTCACACTGTTTGCATTGGTACATCCTGGTTTTACAGTGATTGATCATGTGGCTCTCTAGATCCTTGCTGTTGTCAGCTATGTGCTCACAAATAGGACACTGGTAAGGCTGTCTCTGCCGGTGAACTCGCAAGTGCTGTTTAATGTAACCCTTGTTACCACTAGTATAGTGACATAACCGGCAACGGTATGGTCGATCAGCATTAGGGATAAATTCTACTAAGCTGCTTCCAGGCAAGCTCGTATCACCAGTAGGCTGACATTGTGCATTGTCCTGCAATTCTTTCAAAATGTCATCATCTGAAGCATTCTGGTCTGTCCTTTCCCTCAATTTTTCAATTACAGTGAGCAGAGACATACTGATACCCATTTTAACGGGAACTTCTGATAATTCCTGCTTGTCCTCTGTAATTTCTACCAATGCAGAATCACTTTGCTTAAAGCTAGTTAACACTTCTGAAGAATTAAGTGGAGACATCAATTTAGAATATGCTGCTATAGTATTTTCAACTTGTCTCTGCCCAGTATCTGGATCTAAAAGGTCTACATCCCCATAGTGGCCAAGACTGGCTCGTGTTAATTCTGCAGCCCTTATAGGCATTGTGACCAGAGCTTCTGCTGCTAAAGAGTGCAGCCTTAGAGACTCTGAATTTGTCCTTCTCCGGCCTGGAGGGGCATTCTCATCAGCAGCCAAAACTTTATTCGAAATTATCTCATTGTCTTTCTTCTCAGGATTGCTCCATCCTATGATCACCTCTTCAATTTCAACAGTGCTTTTATCAGTATGATAAACTTCATCTGTTTCTTCACGTACAATCTGGGTTTTTGTGGAAATCAGGTTTTTTTCCTCTTCCATGTCAGTATTCATCAGAAAAGGTTTTTGTAATACTGTTTCTTCAGCACTAGGCAAACGTTCCACTATTACATTAACATGACCTTTTTTATTTGGGCTGCAGTTAATGATTTTCTGTGCTGATGAAAGTAGGCTATCAGCCATCAGACTGTCCTCTGTATCAGACATCACCTCCAATATTTCTTCTCCACTTGGGTCAAGGGTAGCAGACTGTCTTAGGCTTTCACTCACTTCTCTATTTTGTTCAACAGATCTGCATGACAGCTGCTCTGAACTACAGATTTGCACCTGAACAGATTGCGCACTGTGAATACCCAGCTCTTCATTCTCTAAAGCAAGAACTACTGTTTCAACCCCTTGAGCTGTGGTAGCTGAGGAATCTGATAATCCAAGAGTCTCATTTTCCTCTTCAAAAATTGGATAGGAACAATCTACTTCCCCTGCATGCTTCCAAGCATGTGTTTTCAACATTCTCTGCTGACCACAAGTATAACTACAAATCAAGCATCGGTACATACCATATTGTTCACATGTATACCATTTTCTCCTTCCTATTTCTGCAACAGAAGAAGCTCGGATTGTTTGTATGTCATTATTGTCCAACTTCATTGTGAGATCCTCAACTGTTTTGAGATTCCCTTCTATTGTACCTTGAAGCAAGGGGTTAGAGAGGCCAGTGCACTGCTGAACTTTGGATTCAACAGGAGGTTTGGCATCACTTCCATGGTAATTTAAAATGTGAGCTTCAAGTTCTTCTTGGCTCTTAGATACAAAATGGCATTCAGAGCACATTAATATCACTTCATTTTGCTGACCATGCTGTTTGATATGCTCTTTTAACACAGACAAAGAAGAAGATAGGAACTTACAAAGACTGCACTGGTAACACATAGTCTTTCTATTATTCTCTGGAAAATAATCAGTGATATAATAATCTCCTTGCAACTCCTCAGTCTTTTTGCTGCCAGTAGCAGGTAGCTCAATTGTTTTGGCTGGAATCTCACAAAGGTCTTGTGTTTCAAGAGAGAGCACTGAAGCATTTGGATGAGAGCGTTTTTTCCCAATTAAAAGGCATCTCTGTGACTTTTCACTTTCTACAATCTTGCTCAATTTCTGGATAACATCAATAAGTGGATCGGTTTTATATTTTCTCTGTTCATCACCTATTTCCAATGATGGACTGATGACAGTTTCAGAAATCAATACAGCTTCTTGTTCACCAATACCAGGTACCAATACTGCAACACTGCTGGTATCTTCCATGATATCTAAGAGGTAATAATGTGCAACAGAATAAAACTTCAAATTACAAAAACAATTAGTTGTGTTTTAAATTTCTGTTATAAAATATTTAACAAAAGCAAGAGACCAGTATTGTTAAAACGTATTTGGATTTTATATTGCTCACATTTTAAATATCACATCATGTGTCTGGCTGCTACCCTACCTACTGTGTATAGTTTTAAATTTTATTAAGTCCTCTCAAAAATAAAAGTTTCTCTAGGCCTTTATCCTAAATTAGCTTTAACTTCTCCACATTTCCCTTTTCAATAATGTGATCACATAGGTTTTTCTGCTGTCTTTATCCCTCTATTCTTCAATGGGCCACGATCCCAGCTAAGTTTTCACTCACATTTTGTCCCATTCTCCTAGCTCTCAAAGAAGTCCTAACCTTCTGTCTCAAAAAATAAAACACTACCATAAAGGTAAGAATGTGGAATCCCTATGCTATCAGTACATCTGAGAGCACTTTGAAATAGCACTACAAATAGCCAGTACAGTATTGACAACAAATAGTTCTCAAACTACTCCGTAGTCATGTCACTTTGATTTTATTAAATAGAAAAATAAATTTCTAGCACAAATTTTTGTTAGTTTCCTTATGTTAAAATTCTTTCTGGAATTACATAAGCACAATAATATATTGTGTTATAAACTACTGTATTTTTACTATACAAATGAAACTAATGAAAACCAATGGGTCTAGTTCCTTCTTTTACTTCCTTTGAAATAACCCAAGGATAAACCACAAACACTGCTGTGGTTTGTTTCAGAGGTCTAACAGTTGAGTGGTAAATTGTTGAATGGGTTTGTGTGAATATGCATGGATTTTGCTTTCTCTGATAGAGAAGATGAGGGGAAAAAAAGTATCATATCCTACTCATCCTACAAGTCTAAATATGTATGTGGGCATAAGTAGGAATTAACTGTGGTGTCTTACCTATACTTTACAATGTATTTTGGACAAAGTCATCACTTCACCAATGCAGAAATTCTTACATACTTGATTATTAAAAACAGACTAGAAAAAATTTCCTCAAAGTATTTCCCTTTCAAATATCTCAACTTAGCACAATTGAAATTACCCCCCACCAATTACCAAGTCATTCTTCATTCTAGCCAGTATATTTTGGTTTTGTTTTGTTTTTTAATTCATGAATATTAAATATCCAAGAATGGTTATATCAAAGCCAGGAATGGAAAACAAAAACAATCTTCCTTCCCCAAAAGCTGAAACATGATTTCCCTCCCTCCCACGCCATTCAAGTTTAGATAGTTCTATATATTGGTAGAGAGCTAAAGCTTTCTGCATGACTGCTGACATATACCAGAATTTTTGTACCACTTTAATCAAAATTTTCTCATACATCTATTATATTCTATTTAATATTATAGTACTCTATACATATGTTTAGAAGACTATTAAGTTCATTGCAGAGGCTGTTTTATCTATATATCCTCAGTGTCTAGCATAATACCTTACGCCTTAATGTCTGATGAACTGAGTTTAATAACTTATTTCCCACTATAATTTAAGCCTTCAAAGGCATAAATCATATTACTCATTTAGCCTTACTCATGTCTTACCTTGATTTCCATGAATCCAGTTACAAATCAAAAAATTGATTAGATAATAAGTTTAACATCTTGGAACTTGAAATTATAATGGATTAAAATGACAATATTTGAGAGAATAAATTGAAAATGAAATGTTATGAAGTTGAAAATGAAAAGTTATATCCCTCTAACTTGCAGACACACAAGTAAGAATTGGCTGAGCACACTACCCATACACAAGATTACAAAGATGACTCATCTTATTCTCCCTCTATTTGATGATATAACAGAAGGGAGTAAAAAGCAATATAAATTATTCCTGGTGAATGAATGTTCCTTTGTGTATTACAAAGGAAGCAAAAAGGCAAAGATGAAGAAATTCATCTTATGTCAAGAAAAAATTAATACAGAAAAATATGACAAAATGACTGGTTTTTAAATCTGCTGTATCTTAAGTAGAAATGGGAATTAGGAGTTTATGGAATTTTACAGCAATTGCTTTAGCTGTGAATATCAATCTTAAGGCTATATAAGATTTAGATATAGGAATGATATCAATGAAAATAGGCATAAAAATGCCAAGGATAACAAGAAACACCAGAATAACCAGTTTGGATTAACACAAAGTTTTTAAAAAGTAAATTCCTATTAAAAGTCACTGGGGGAAAAAGCATAAGACTGGATTTCTTTCTTTAACAATCAGTAAACTACAATAGTGGAAACTAATATCTACTCCCTATGGTAAACACTCTAATAGGCTGTATTGCCTAACTGATTTTGGAGTCTATACTTTGTAAGGCTACTCTGAATGTGTTTGTTAGTACTACAGCTTGTTAAGTACAAACACACAAATAAGAATATTTTTTAATGAAAATATGCTGGACAAGGAGCTTATATAAAAAGGGGTGAGGAGAAAAAGGAGAAAGAAAAAAGGAGTGATAGTACCTTAAGGTCTGCTTTTTTTAATTTTCCAAGTTGTGTTACTTCACTTGACTAATGTGGGTATATCTCAGAACTGAAGCTGTAGATCTTTACAAGTCCAGGGAAAGACAATAATATATCTGGAAAGATAAGGGAATAGAATAAGGACAGACATTCAATTCTGAGTTATGGCAAGAAATAGTAAATTTATACATGAAGACCTTCCTATATACAAGAAAACATATGATAAATCAGAAAAATTACATAGATTTGTAAATGTCAAATAATTTCAAAGGAAGATAAGATTACTTCTGGCTGAAGACAAAAGATTCCTAGAGAAGGCAAGGGATAAGATGACCTTTGAAGAATGAGTAGAATTTGATAAAAAAAGGAATGCAAAAAGCCAACTTAATGAACCAATATTTCTCAAGTACATAATTTCTATAACACTGTATTAGATCTTAAAAGGGATATAGATCAGTATACAACACAGTCTTGACACTTCAAAGAACTAATAATTAGTTTATAGCCAATAATAAAAGAAGCCACAAAGGCAGTTCACAAATATTGGAGTCCTAAAGAAGGATATTACTTTGGATTGAGCTGATATTTTCTGAGAGGAATAAAGATTTATGTTACAAAAAGACGACAGGACTTGAATATATAGAGTAAAGGTGCTGAACAATAATGGTGCCATGTGGGTAATCCTACAAAAGTGATAACTAAATATAATGTATTTGGAGAACAGTAAAGCTTCTAGTTTAGTTGGAGTATAAGATGGTTATATGGGAGGTACAATAGACAAGGGTATAAATGAAGTTTGTCAGAGTGAGAAGGGACTTAAATCTATGATGTAGCAAGGAGCAATGTATCTAACAGTTCTTAACACGAATGCTTTGTTTTTAGTAGCCACTCAAAATATATATTGAACAAATGCCTATGAAGATATAAACAAAATTTTTAATTAGAACACATGAAGTTGCTAAAAATGTGAATCTCAAAATAACCATATATACTATACAATTTTCCTCACCAAAATAGAGAACCAATCTATTCCAATTGTCTTAATTTTCTTATAATTTAGTATCTAGTTTATATTAGCATTTAATTAGTTTCTTTATAGAATTGCATAATGGCAACCACTAAAAAATAAAGGTGAACCATTTATGTGTTATTGGATGGTTAGATAAAGAGTGTAACTTTCCATATAGATGCACGAAGATACAATTTAATATAATAAAATCAATGCCTCTGAGTTCTTCAAAACTTCATAAGCAACATTTTCCCATAAAGCCACTTTTGATCCCAGAGCTGCTGGTACCCTCCCCAGCCCAACAACAACTTTTACCTTGAACTTATAGTTATCTCCCTTAATGGGAAATAAGCATCTTGGAAGTGGAGAAAATTTCATTTTATCTATTATCTCTAGTGCTTAGTACAATGCCTAGCACACTGTAGTTGCTGAATAAATATTTGATAGTTAATAATGTCAAAGGTGAAGACCATATATGGTTGATGGGTTGGTTATTAAATAGGTCAGATTTATTTGTAAGTTAATTGGTCACACTCATTTTTCTATTATTAACTATAATGATGTTTGAACTAGGGTAAGTTCATGCATTACACAACATAGAATTTTTTAGGGAGATCCCAGAATCAGTATTTTCTTAAGACTTCTGTAATCAAGGTCCAGTTCTAATTTAACTAACCAATAAGACCTCTCACAGTAAGACCACCATGGATGCTATCTCCTCGTGTCAGAATAATAAACATTTAATACAGATTCTTTAACTGAAAAAGAGTAAAAGAGCTGGATCTTTCAAATCAAATAAATGTTAAAACTAATAAAATTCCAAATATGAACTTTCTAAGATATATATATATATATATATATATATGAGAGAATTTAGCTCCAAACTATTCAGAGTTCAGGGAAATATTTACATAAAACAAAAAATCAAATTACGTGATATAAACTTATATCTTAATAATAACATAAATAGGCCAAGATTTTTAAAAGAGTGAATAAAAAAAAATAAATAAAGCAAAAACCAAAACCAACCAAAAAGCCTCAAAGCTTCTAGAAACCTCTTATCTACATGTAGAATTGAATACATACTCTTTACCTTATTTTATTGCTGTTTTTTTTATTTGACTGGCTGAACATATGATCTAAAAGATTTATAAAAAAGAAACTCACAAAATTTTCTGTGAATTTCAAAGGAAAAAAAATCCATCTAAAAGATGATGCCATGAATCTCACAACTTTTTTTTAACCTGTAAGTGACAAACAGGGAAATGTGGTAAGTTATTTTTATTAAATATCTGTTAAGTAGAGGTATTTGTTCTTCAATGCTATTGCTTCTGTTCTGACCCTTTACATTTTTAAAAAAAAGAAAGAAAAGAAAAAAATGAAAAACCTCTTTGATAGTAAGCAGAGAGAAAAAAAATTAGAATAGAACATTTGAATATTTTACCTAGTTAGCAACTACCTTCTCTTTTTCAGTCAACAATGCACAGAGGGGAAGTAAATTTTCTGAGATCTCAGAAGGTTAACATTAACCTTCACGAGAACTGGGGAAGTAAAGCCTTCTAGATAGATCTAGTTCTAAATCACTGATAGCATCTAGTAAAAAAGATAGTTAAGTACCAAAGATAAGTAGGGCTAGAGACTTAATTGGTAGATAAAACAATAGCTTGATAGCCAGGAAAAGGAAAGTCCCCTAGGGTGAAACAGAGAATCCAGTCTAGGAGCCAGCCAGATCTCCCCATTCATTCTCCCACACTAGCCCTAGGGCTGAGAAAGGCCCCAAAGCAAAGTGACTAGAGAAGGTCTGAGACTGAGAGGGAGACATTCCAGCAAGGGCACACAAGGATCCGGGCATTTCTGGCACTCTCAGAAGGAGTTAATCGGGCTAGTTCATCTCTTAGGTGCTTCTGGCTCCAGTTCTCAATAAAGCTATGAAACTTGGAGAAGCAAACCCCCGTGATTTTAATCATAGCTTTTCAAACACGGAGTCATTGATAAGAAATCAAACTTTGTTCATCACAGTAATTAAATAAAGTTATTAAATGGAAACTTAGGCAATTCCAGAGGGAGTTAGCAGCCGAATAGCAGAGCTAGGGCTGTAAAAAGACAGAAGAACGGAGCACAGAAGCACAAGATTAAGTGAAACAATGTGGGAGAGGTAGCTCTCTCCGAGGCTGGTAGAACGGCGGATTTCTCGGTAGCAGACACGCCGATGTCTCCTGGGCCTAGTTCCTGATGTTTGGGGCTTCCATTCTACCATCAGTAAAAACTAGGGGAGCCTCCCCTACAGTTTAACTGTGAGGGTCAAATGGTGAGTAACTCAATGATAACATCCAGAGTGGCAAAGGCGGCCTTGATTAGGGTACTTCAGCTGATATCTCCGAATTTGCTAAAAATGTTTTAAAACTATTACTTTGTAATCCTCCACGGGCTTCAGCAGACTCTCCAAGGGATCCCCGATAACAAATGTGTAAAGGGCACATGCCTCACTTCAAAACTCTGCTCTGGTGCTTTCTAGCGGCATCAACCTGGGCAACTGCCTTCCGCTCTCTAGGCCTCAGTTTCCCCCACCTGTAATATGGGATAATAAGAGAACTAGCGTGGTCGGAGAGGCTGCTCTGGAGTCAGGGAATATAGAACTCCTGCCCCCCAACACACACTGGCTGGGAGACAGTGGGCAAGTCCCTTAAACCTTTGCCAGCTCGGTGGGGTGCAGGTTTTCCACAGCGGGAAGAAGCAAACAGCCCCTCAAGGACCGAGATGATTACCGTTAGTTGCCCAGTAGGGCCGAAGCTTTGGAGTTTTCTGCAGCTGCTGGGATGCGGGGCGGAGCATCCACCTCGCCTCCCCGCAGCCCGCGCTCTTCCAGAAGCGGCGAGGGGCGCACTCGGCCGGCTGCACGCGGGTGGGAGTGGGGGGAAGGCGGCACACTGGGGGCCTTACGTGAAGGAGCGGCGGCACGCGAGTGGGGGGATGCAGGCAGGGGCGGCGGCGGCGGCACGCAGGAGGGAGCACGCGGACGGGGGGGAGGGGAAAGGGCGCAGCGCCGCAGGCTCGTGCCAGCGGGTCCCGGAGGCGGCGGCGCGGGGCCCGGACCCTGCGGGGCGCGCGGCGGAGGCACATCCGGAGGCCTGAAGCGTTGGAGGAGGGGAGGATGCAGGGCAGCTCCAGGCGGGCGCGAAAGAGCCAGGGCGGGACAGGGGGCCTGGGACGCCAGAAGCAGAGGACTGGAATGCCTGGAGCAAGTGGCTGGTAGTGTGGGAAAGTGGGTCGTGATACCTGCGGGCCCGGCGGCTTCGGCAGCGGCAGTTGCCCTTTCCCGGAGGGTCCCTGCGTTCCGTTCGCTCGAGAGATTCTCCCCCAAACACACACTCCTGTCCCTCCACGTCGCTTCTTCCTTTTTCTTTAAAAAAAAAAAAAAATTCAAAATAAAAAAAAAAATTTTTTTCCTTCCCCCCTACTACTTTCTCCCCCCTCCCCAACTTGAGCTTCAAAATGGCGGTGATGGAGACAAGATCACATGATCAGAGGAGCGAGTCAGGTGACCTCCTGAGGGTGTGCGCTTCGGGGTTCGGCGGGGGGAAGCGGCGAAGGAGGGATGTTGAGGAAAGAGATGGGCGGGGTCTGCGGGAGATCTGGGCGGGGATTCGGGGCACAATTTCCTTCGCTCCTCCTCCTTTTGGGGAGGCGTGGGAGTCCAATCCCAGGTTCGCTCTGCTAGTAACTGCCATCTTCTCCCATTTTTCTTCCTCCCCTGTTTCCCAAATCCGGGAGAAAGTCGATCTCGACTCTCCCTCTGACGTTTCCGGGCTATCTCAGGACCGGACAGCACTTTTTCTTTGAATTCTTCTCCGAGGCGATGCCCGCATAACCTCTCTTGGCAGTCCCAGAAGGGTCTCCTCTGGACCTATCTGAAGCAAGGCGCAGTAGCCCGTGGGTGAGCCCGGCCCCGAGCGTCATGATTTACATACAGCTGCGCATCTTGTGTATTTGTGCTTGTTTTCCGCCCCTTCCGAGATGGAGAGCCCTTCCCGAGAGACGAGAGCATCTTGGGTTCCTATTGTTTCCCCTGTGTTTCCCCCCATCTCCTTGGAGCGTAGAATTTAGATTTGAGAGGAGTTCGTGGGGACTATATCTGGAACCTGGTTTTAACAAATTCTGGCTCTTACTGCGTTTGTGACTTTGGAAAAAACAAAACAAAACAAAAAACAAAACAAACTGGCTACATTACCTTTCAAAATCTTAATTTCTTTTTTAAAAAGGATGAACTAAGTGGTCATAGGAGTTAAAACTGGAAGGAACTTTAGAGATTACATAGTTAAACTGGAAGGAACTTTAGAGATTACATTGTCTCACAGACTTTAAATGACTTTCCATACCATACAGATAACAGAGGAATGCAAATTCACATCCTAGTTCCAAATCCATTGCTCTTTTTATTGCTATAACTGGTCAGTCAGCAAATATTTATGAAACATTTTTCTATAGACCAGGCAGTGCAGTAGTCACTGGGAATACGAAACAGAAAATAGTTCCGATCCCTATTACTTTTAAATTCTATGCTTTTTAAAGAGCTGGCTTTCCAAGGCTACTCTAGATTAGAATGTCACCTTTTAAGATTCCTCCTGACCATCCCTGTGCACTCAGTTACTGTCTATGTCACCGGATGCTAATTACTGGATAGTTTTTTTTGATTCTTAATTATTGGCTTTGTTTGTTTCTTTTGTTTTGGTCAACCGCGAAATAGGGATAGTGCCAGGCTTACCTTCCTTACAGGATAACTGTAATAGTCAAATGAGTTTTCAAAAATTATAGCTATTTATCTTCAAAATATATGCAAATAAAGTCTTCAACATTCACTTTTGCAAAACCTTGTGTTCCAAATGGTTTTTAACCCTGGGGTCTATTATTATGTACTGTGTCTCCCTTCATGATAAGAATTTAACCTGTTTATGAGTCTGTGGAGCAGTAGAATTGGAAAGCTGCCATTATTCCATGCGATGGATTTGATTGTTACTTATGTGATGGCTACTACTGGCATAATCTTGGGCAAATCATTTAAATAGCTTCAGTTTTCTCATCAGTAAAATGAAAGGCTGGGCTAGGTGGTCTCTGAGGTCCCTTTCCATTCTAAAAATATGACCTTTTCATCAAATACCTTTAGATCACAATTGGACTTTGCTTCTTTTGAGTTGTGTTTCTATTGAATAGCTCCTGATAAGTGGGTCCAAACTCTTCAGTAGAGTAGCACTCTGTGTAGGTAGTATTACTTCATTGATTCAAGGATCTGTGATTAAGTATGAGTCTTTATGAATTAGTATAGAAAAGACAACAACAACTCTATTCTGGTAGATACTCTTCTGATAATAAATCCCTTCAAATTTGACTGGTTGTGATTATAGAAACACTTGGTTGTACCTACCTGTGCTCCACTAGAATAGTTTTAGTGAAAGCCCAGGATTATTTTCTGCCTACAAAGAAGCATCTCAATATAATTTTTTAATAGACAATTTTAAAGAAGTACTTTTAGGCATAAGCATTCCTTTAAAAATTGAAAAGAGAAACTTAGATATGAATGAAAAAGAGCATTTCCATATATATATATACAGCAGAATACAAAAATGATTGCCTATGAAATTATGACTTTCATAATTCTCTTCTTAAAACTAATACATTTCACACATTACTTTTTAAATTGTTCTGCATGTCTCTGTTTCTTATTGAACTTCCTTATGTGTATTAAAAAAACCATTTCAACTGCTCTCTTTTGCAGAGTTATATTATTGCTAAGAAAAAGAAAAAAACTGCAAATCAGTCAAAATTAATCCTTACAGTAATTATATCCAAAAATGTATGTCTCGGTCAAGAGATGGGTAACATGTCTAAGAGACCATACAAGACACCCCTTTAGATTCTATTTAGATATTTTCTTCCACTAAACCCTTCCCCCACTTTTGATCATTTCAGGATTAGGAAGTGTGTTTTGCTTGTGGCTATTTCCTTCTTCATATTATCTTGTCTCTTTATAACCCTCTCATTATTCCAGTTTGTTTCCCAATTGGGTTTGCTATGTTTTTTTCTTTCTTTCTTTCTTTCTTTTTTAAGGAAGTTAGGGTTAAATAGTTTGCTCAGGGCCTGAGTCCTGACTTGAACTTAGATTGTCCTGTACCACCAAGCTGTCCATTTGCTATTTCTATACCACACTCTGTGTGTGTGTGTGTGTGTGTGTGTGTGTGTGTGTGTGTGTGTGTGTGTGTATTCAATCTTTGTCTCTTTTTGATTAGAGAGAGGTTCAATTGTTGTCCACTCCTTCCACTTTCATATTTATATGCTCCTTTCACATAGTTATGAAAAACATAACAACAATGCACCTTGGATGCTCTGTTTTTCTTGTTTGATTCCTTTAATGTCCTTTGAAAACATTGGGATTCTGAAGGACTAATTAGAACATAAGTACTCAAATCATCATTCAATCACTTCTGGCTACTCAAATTACTAGGGTCATTGATGCTCCCTTGGACTTCAACTATGTGCTTATAACTATCCAGGGTCTTTCTCTGAACTCAGGACACAGAAGTCTGTAGGCTGTAAATATTTCAGATCCTTTTCTGGTCATACGGGCAGTTGATAAGTTTTTTTTTTTTTAAAGCAATCCTTTCACATTATCCCAAGACTGATGATTTGGGATAAATGCTTAGGTTGATGTAAAACCTTCAAGATCCCATACACTGGATTGAACTTGTTATTAGAACAGGCAACACAATAGAGCTAAATAAGGTTGTTTTATAACAGATTTTACAGAATTTTAAAAACAACAATAACAACAACAACAAAATATCACAGAACCAGAGAACAAGGGGAGGGATTGTCATTGAAGGACTAAGTTGACTAAGCAACAGAGGAAAGAACCAAGGTAGAAAGAAAAAGTAGTCAGGGGATGCTTAGAAAAAAGGGTGGGGAAGCAGCTTTTTTTTTTTAGTCAAATAAAATATATACAAAACATGACAATACTGTACATGTGCAGGTTTCTTTCTTTTTGTTGTTATATTATTTCCTAATTTGTGACATTCTTAGTTAAAGCTTGATTTTTTTCCCCTCTTTTAAACAATGATCGTCATTCTACATGGGATTTGGATATAAAGTGGACCGAATTATTTGGCAAAGAACAAAGGTATATCTTTATTTATTTATTTTTTTAGGCAATATGGGTTAAGTGATTTGGTCAGAGTAACACAGCTATTAAATGTTTAAGTCTGATTTGAACTCAGATGCTCTGAACTCCAGGACTGATGTATTTTTCACTGAGCCACCTACTGGAATCTGAAGTTATATTATTATGAATGCTGAATTAAAGAAATACATTAAAAGGAAGAATACTGCAATCATGTAACTAGTCAATAAATCTTTGAAGATAACTGGAATTTAAAAGGGGGAAAGATTTCCATCAAAGGGAAAGATAAAATGAGTCAGAAGAAAACTATTGCATGTAGAGAAAAGTGATAATGAAAGATGAAGCAGTACTTTGATTTATAAGGTTATTTGCTTAAGATACTGTAAAATGGGAGCTATTAGTAAAAATAATTTCCAAAGAGAAGTTATTTATTGAATAGACACTAATTGGCTTGACAGTATTGATCAACAATTTTAAAGAGCCAAGGGATCCAAATTCCAGTTTTAATTTTTGACCTTCAGAATGGGAGCGGCAGCACAAGATGGTCAATCTTGTTATTTGTTGAATTTGTTTCTGTAAGGGATAAAGAAATAATGGAGCTCAACATGAGCAGAAAAAAACTTTCTGGGAAATAGACATCCAAAGTTCAGAAAAGTTAAATGACTTGCCTAAGCTTATACAAGTAAATAGTAGAGGTTGAATTTAAATGCAGATTTTCTGCTCTTTTCAATATGCTAGGAATCAAGGATTTTAAATTGGGGAATACATGGAAACCTTGAAATTCACTTTCAGAAGTTTATGGGTTTTTCACTTAACCTCCTCTAGTCACTTTTCACCTACCTTAAAACTATATGTATCATTATTTAATTAACCTATCATCTCAAGGGATTTGTTTTAAAGATATGAAACTTGCTTACTATGTTATCTAACTTGTATACAGTGGAATCCGATACTGTGTCTACATGAAAGATATTGTAGATAACCAAATCACTATCTCGCTACATTATTCTTTTTTGGAGTAGTTAAGTTGATGAAGAAAAAATTTTCACTTGGCTGGCAAATATCCTGGCTACATATCTTGTGTGGGAATGAGGGAGTCTGACAAGTGACAGTATTTTACAGTTTAAATTAGTGTTTTGTGGTTTTTTCTTTTTTTTTTTTTTTACAGTTTTGTAAGCAAAAATTTTACTGGTAAAGTTGGGATGAAACAACCTAGGTGATGCTTATTTACATATAAGGAAGGCATTTAAATAGGTAAAATGAAAGGAAGCAAATTACTTATCTGCTATGCATATGATAAAGACAAATACTTTATCTTGACATTAAATATAGAATCATTTTTAAGGGATAAATAATTCATACCTCTCTAGGAGGTAATAAAATTGTTGTTTTTAAGCTTATAATTTAAAGTTTCTGATTTTTTAAATGTATATGATATCAACCCTGTATGCATTTCTCCCATTAATAACAGTCACTTTTTTGCTATGCTTTTTTATGCTATGTGATTATTGTCCACATTTTCTCAAAAATTTTTCTTCCATTTATGTATTATGATTATCTAGTGATATGTTATGATAAATAAGCAAACATTTGCTACTATGCTTACTATGTATTACTATGCTTACTATATCAGGCATCATTCTAGGCAATAAGGGTTCAAATAAATATTGAAATAGTTCCTGTCCTCAAGAATTTTACATTCTATTGGAGTAGACAATATGTAAATAAATAAGTATATACAAAATTAATAGACAGTAATTTTTTGAGAGGGAAGGAAATTGGAATTTCATGGAGAGATCAGATAATCAGTATAAGTTCATGAAGACAGTGTGTTTTTTGAACAGAATTTTGAGGGAAAAGGATTTTAAAGTGTGGAGGAAGTTGGGAAGTGGGAGTGTATTCCAAACTTGGAGGTCAGTTTTTGCAGAAGCACTCAAGAAGAGAGATGGAGTATTAAAGTGGAGTTTATCCATAGCGAAGTTTGGTAAGAATGCCAATTTGGCTGGAGTACAGAGTACATAGAAGGGAATAATGTAATGAAGTTGGAAAAGTAGGCTGGGGCTAGCTTTAAAGCTAAACAGAAGACTTTATACTTAAAGCTAATAAACAACTTTAAAGCTAAAGAGAGAAGTTTATATTTACTCTTAAAGGCAATAAAGAGCCATTGGAGTTTATTGAGTAGGGAAATAACATACTCAAACTTGCACTTTAGGAAAATCACTATAGCAGGTTATATGGAAGACAAGACAAGGAAGACAAGGTTATATGGACAAGAAAGGGGATAAGCTTGAGGCAGGGAAGACAATTAGAGGGATTTTGCAATAGTCCAGATAAATGGTTATGAAAATCTGAACTAGGGTGTTAGCTATGGGACAGATGCTAGAGATATTATAGAGGTAGAATCCACAAGAATTGGCAACTAATTTGAATCATAGCACTAAAGAGAGAGAACTCAAGGATAATGATTTTTTTTTAGATTAGTTATAAAAGGTTTCCTGTTTTTTAGGTTTTTTTTTTTTAATTAAAGCTTCTTATTTTCAAAACACATGCATGGATAATTTTTCAATATTAACCCTTGCAAAACCTTGTGTTCCATTTTTCCCTCCCCTTCCCCCACCCCCTCCCCTAAATGGCAAGTAGTCCAATATATGTTAAACATGGCATAAATATATTTAAATGCAATATATGCATACATATTTATACAATTATCTTGCTGCACAAGACAAATCAAATCAAACAGGACAAAAATGAGAGAAAATAAAATGCAAGCAAACAACAAAAAGAGTGAAAATGCTATGTTGTGAACCACACTCCTATATTCTTCTCTCTGGGTATAGATGGCTCTCTTCATCACAAGATCATTGGAACTGGTCTGAAACATCTCATTGTTGAAGATAGCCACCTCCATCAGAATTTATTATCATATAATCTTGCCATTATTGTGTATAATGATCTCCTGCTTCTACTCATTTCACTTAGCAACAGTTCATATAAGTCTCTCCAGGTCTTTCTGAAATCATCCTGCTGTTCATTTCTTACAGAACAATAATATTCCATAACATTCATATACCATAACTTATTCAGCTATTCTCCAACTGGTGGGCATCTACTCAGTTTCCATTTTCTAGCCACTACAAAAAGGGCTGCCACAAAAATTTTTGCACATGTGGATCACTTTCAATCTCTTGGGATACAGACTCAGTAGAGAGACAAAGGGTATGCACAGTTTGATAACTCTTTTGGCATAGTTCCAAATTGCTCTCCAGAATGGCTGGATCTGTTCACAATTCCACCAACAATGTATCAGTGTCCCAGTTTTCCCACATCCCCTCCAACATTCGTCATTATCTTTTCTTGTCATCTTAGCCAATCTGAGAGGTGTGAAGTGGTATCTTAGAGTTTTCTTAATTTTCATTTCAATTTCTTCATCTGAAAATTGTTCATATCCTTTGACCATTTATCAATTGGTAAATGGCTTGAATTTTTATAAATTTAAGTCAATTCCCTATATATTTTAGAAATGATGTCTTTAAATAATTTTTCTTAATATTGAAATAGCCTTGCATAACCTCATATAAACACTGTCTGGTCTTGATGAGAAGTATTGTTGTATTCTATTTACTGTTATTTTATTTAATATTTTTGCATTTATACTTGTCAAGGAAATAGTTCTATATTTTTCTTTCTAATGCTATACTTACATATGTTAAAATCATTATAATTTTTGACTAATAAAGGATATTAGGTACTATTTCATTTTTCTATGTTTACAAATAATTTATATAATATAGATTTTTTTCATTTTGAGAGAATTATTTTGTGATTTTGTTGGGCAATGGATTTTTCTAAGTGCTTTATTTGTTTGAAATTTCCTATCATATTCCTTTCAAAATTTATATTTTTTGTAGATAATTATCAATTCTTTTAAATTCTTTGATTTAAAAAAATTAGCTAAATATAATATTCAAATGAGGAAATTCATATAATGAACTTTGAAAACTTTAAAGCACAATGTAAATTAAAGTTATTATTATTATTATTCCTTAATAATATTATTTATTTCCTTGGTCTTTCCTCTTCCATTTTCAAATTTAGTATTGTGCATTTTTTCTTTACTCTTAAAAACTAAAGTTCCAATGGTTTCCTAATTTTATTGCCCTTCAAAAAAACCCCTAATTTTATTTATCAATTCAATAGCATTTTCATTTCTGATTCTATTTATAGAGGCATCTATGTGACAGACTAGACCTGAAATCAGGAAGCCATGAGCTCAAATATGGCTTCAGACACTTACTAGCTGTATGATGTAGGATTCTTAACCTTTGTTTGCTTCAGTTTCCTCATGTGCAATACTGAGATAATAGTAACACCTATTTCCCAAGGTTCTTGTGAGGTTAAAAATGAGGTAATATTTGTAAAGAGCTTTGTAAATCTTAAAGTATTATATAAACGTAGTTATTATTATTTTATTCTTATTTTCTAATCTCTCATTGACTTTCCTTTGGGTAACTGTTTTGTATTTGATTTTAGAGGTAATAGGTAATAATACACTGTAATGAATAGAGGAGTTTCATGGTTAGACATGTACTTTAGCTATATCCTTTTGGTAGCGACATGCAAGATAGGTTAGTGAGACTGAAAGACCAGTTAGGAATCTTTTGTAACTAGCAAGGTAAGAATTTTCTAGGGAATGCAAGAGATTGTGGATTGTGGATATAGAAACAATTTGGCAACTGATTAGCAAGGTGAGGAAGAGTAAGGAGTTAAGAATACTGCCAAGATTGAGAATTGGAAGTGTAGTGGTTCCTTTAACATTAAGAAGGAAGATTGCGAGAGAGTTTGGTTTTGAGGAAAAGACAATGAGTTTAGTTCTGATTATACTAAGATTGAGATCCTTATGGGCTACCTATTTAATAGGCAACTAGAGATGTCCAATTGGATCTCAGAAAGAGACTAAAGTTGGATATTTAGGTCTTATGTTTTTTATATGAAAATGGTAATTAGACCCATAAGAACTGATGAAGTCACTCAATGAAAGAGCCTACAGATGATAGAAGAAGGCCCAGGATAGAGTTCTAGAGGTGTAATCATAGTGAGGGGCATGAGATGGAAACATCTGAGCAAAGGGAATTAAAAAGGAGCCATTAGATAGGTATGTGGAGAACCAAGAAAGGGCAGAATTATGAAAATACAAAGAAATGAGAGTATCCAGGAAGAAAGAGTGAGCAACACTGTTAGATTGAGTTAGGTTGAGGAGGATGACTGATGAGAAAAAGCTATTGGATTTGGCATTTTAAGAGATCCAAGTGATCTTGGAGAGAGGTTTCATTTGAATGATAAGGTCAGACAGAGCCCCCTCTTTTTTCCTTTAATTTTCTCTGGGTTGCTAATGCACTGCTCAGTATGTTGTATTATTTTTGTTATGTAACCTCCCCTTTTCTTTTTTCAGTCTTTTATATCTTCTATAACATTCTTTATGATCCTCCTTACAAGAAAGTCAGGGTTGGTAATATGCTATAGGATGTGAATGTTCATTGTGCATCTTTTTATTGCTCTTTGGGTTATTAGAAATTTTAATTTTTCTGAGATGGTAATGAAAAAATTATGATTTTTAGAGGCTGCTAAGAACCACAGGTTTATAAATAGAGGAATTTTTAAAGTAATTAAAATATAAAACCTTTAAAAGGGAAGGTGACAAAAAAGCAAGAGAATGCTAAGTATGGAGATTATAGGGGAAGCTTTCCTCTTTGACCTTATTACTTGTCCTGTGACTTTGTTTGTAGCTTATTCTATTTGACATTTTTGCCCTGGTTGTAATATTGGAAGCTCAAATTATCCTTTTTTACATCTTCACTTGGATGGTATTATGGAAGTGCAAAATATAATTATAGGTGTCCTCCAGGTTCAAAACATGTTTCAGTCATTAAGATGAATGGCAAGCCTTGATTTTATTAATGAATGAAGAGATTGCTTGATGTAAGTAGTCAAGAAATGTAAGATTAACAGACATGATATATTATTATATATACAGCTGTCAGTAATAAATTAACCTTAGCTGTGGGTTTCTTAGACTTTGAATCTTGAATATTCACCTAGAAATACTTCATAATTATAGTGCAGGTCTCCAGAATAACCATAAATTAGCTGTCTGTCATTCAGTCAGTGCTAAAAGCCATGAGACCTATGTTATTTCAGCAGCATACCATCACTGAAAATCCCTGGTGTCACCTCTCCTTAATTAATTTATTTTTAGCAAGGGATGAAGTGAACTAGGAGCTGTGGAGCCACACACAACGACCAGTTGAGTGTTGGGACGAAATGTAGAACCAAGTGAAGCACTAGGCTGACATTTTGTGTTTTTTCTAGGGTGAGGTTTTCCTTAACTAGTTGTGTTTGCTGCTATTGTGGGCATTTCCCCCAATAACTGCAGGCACCAATGTATGATGAAAAAGTGATTTGATGGGCACAATCTCGGAGGCACAGAATTTCCCATAAAGCCAAACTTAAGGCTGTATTTAGTAGGGATGGGTCAAAATTTGCCCAGAATTCTTTCTGACAGTTTATGACATACAGCTGCCTTCTGTTTTCATTAAGTATGTACAGTAATAAGTATTGGTGACATCTAGTGGTTTGCTTGAAATCTGCAATCCTACCCTACCTGGCTTTGGAAAAATAGAATTAGAAATTTGAATCGCCCCACTTTTAGACTAGACCTCTTTGGCTCTGACATATCTATGAAATTTATTTTTGCCAGAGATTTTCAATATTAATTTTGATTCATGATTTGGATTCAGGAAACATACAAGTAGGATAATGGCTAGATGGAGAGGAGCTGATTTTGAAGATAACAGAAGGCTCCATTGAGTCTGGTTTGGAAATACCACAGTGATTATAAAGTCAAGCATGAGGCAGTAGAGTTATTCAGTAGAGCAATGAGTTGGCTTCAGCCAGACTCTCTCTCTCTGCTTTGAGGCAGACTTATTATTTGAATACTCTTAGCCATTTTCAGTCGTCTTTGTCAATAAAAAGAGTCTCTTCTCTATCAGGAAGATGAAAATATGATTGAAAACCCTCCAACCTTTCCTAGCTAAGTCTGATAGTCTTTTGACATTTCATCTACTGTGAAGTCTTAGGGACAAGAGAGTAATGCAGTTCAGCGTATGTAGGCAACAGCTATTTGTTATATTTGCAACTCTTGAGTTACAGGTAACATAACTTGTTTTGGAAGAAGAAAAAATCGGTTAGTCTCCTATCAAAAGTAATTCACATTTCTTTAATATTTTAAGCCTTACAATGAATTTTCCTTATAACAGTCCTTTGAAGTAGATAGTGAAAGTGTTATCATCCCCACCACAACAGATAAGGAAACAGAGATGCAAAAGGATTTAGTGACATATTCGGAGTTGTACCAACCATTAACTATTGCAAGTGGGAATTGAACCTAGGTCTGCTTCTGATTTTTGGTCCATTGTTACTTATCTTTTAATAGTGGGAAAGGAGCAAGATGGAGACAAAGGGAAGACAAGCAGGAAAGAAATGGTTAAACAGAATACAGGAATCCTGAGCAAGTGATAACTGTGAGCCTTAAAAATACTATTTTATAGTATGATAGCCTTTCAAAAGATAGAAACAGTCATCCTCATCACCACATAATACTCTAAGTACATTAGGAAAGTTGTGTAGAAACTAATGGGAATTTTAGATCTGCATTAAAGTAATAGAACTGCCAAATTGAAAGACATTTAAGGGCAGAGGAATCAAACATAGGGTCCCTGGGACACAGGTTCTGCAACATTCTTGAGTATAGCCCAAACCAGTTTAAAATATAATTGGGAAAGTTTTGAAAAAAGTAAATAAAAATTCATGAAAACATAGAAAGCATATTTTAAACTTTCATATATCCTTCTGTAAAGATCAGCGGTCTTATTTTTATTTGAGTTTGATACTGTTGCTTTAGGAGATTATTTCAATTCTCTTAATTAACTGAAGAGAAAACAGGTCTTGGGACTTGAAGTGACTTGTTTGAGGTCCTGCTGCTGGTGAGAATTAGAGAGTAGACTAGAACACAGACCTATAGATGTTTCCAGCTGAGATATTTCTATTTGTCTATGCTATCTTTGACAAGCTCACTCAGCCTTTTTGATAGAGATGTAGAGCTGAGCAAATATTAACAATTAGCAATATAAAATGTCTAGATGTCTTGGGGATTGTTTTTCTTATGAGAAAGAGAACAAATGGAAACAGAGTGTATATATCTATATCTATATCTATATCTATATCTATATCTATATCTATATATAATTTTTTAAATTTTAAATTTTTTTTATTTTTACAAAAATTTTATGCATAGGTGATTTTCCAGAATTGACAATTACAAAGCCTTTTGTTTCAACTTTTCCCCTTCTTCCTGGTTAGGTTCTTACTAAGTGCTAATGAGATAATGAGATATTAGGTTCTTACTAAGTGCTAAGTCAGTACTTAACAATTCTCTAGTTCTGGTCTTTACTAGGAGTTTAACCCCTTCGAACTCCTGGGGAGAAGCTTGCATGCTTAGGAGGAGTAAGTTCATTGGTTGAAGTATTTCTTTCCAGAAGCCCTTGTGTCATCTCATGCCCATTCTCTGGAGGATAAAAGAGGGTGGTGAGTGAGAGAGAGAGAGAGAGAGAGAGAGAGAGAGAGAGAGAGAGAGAGAGAGAGAGAGAGGGAGAGAGGGAGGGAGGGAGGGAGAGAGGGAGAGAGAGATGGAGAGAAAGAGAGAGAGAGAGAGAGAGAGAGAGAGAGAGAGAGAGAGAGAGAGAGAGAGAGAGAGAGAGAGAGAGAGGGAGGGAGAGAGAGAGAGGGAGGGAGGGAGGGAGGGAGAAAGGGAGGGAGGAAGGGAGGGAGGGAGAGAGAGAGAGAGAGAGAGAGAGAGAGAGAGAGAGAGAGAGAGAGAGAGAGAGAAGGGGAGGGGAGGGAGAGAGAGAGAGAGAGAGAGAGAGAGAGAGAGAGAGAGAGAGAGAGAGAGAGAGAGAGAGAGAGAAGGAGAGAGAGGGAGAGAGAGAAGGAGAGAGAGGGAGAGAGAGGGAGAGAGAAGGAGAGAGAGGGAGAGAGGAAGACTCTCTGCTCTAGGTCAGAGTTGGAGCAGCTCTCTGGAGGAGAAAGAGTCTTGTCTGAACCAGACTTGAGGCGGCTCTCTGGAGGAAAGAAGAGTCTCTGCTCTAGGTCAGAGTTGAGGTGGCGCTCTGGAGGAAGAAGTCTCTCCTCTAGATCAGAGAGCAATTGGCAGTCTTTGGAGACAACAGCACATTACATATTGGCACCCAACGTGGGGCAAGGACTTATTCCGAGCCCTTCAGAGGAGCTAGACTGGACCATCACAATTTGGCGCCTGAACAGGGACTGACATGATCCTAATTCCAGTGGAAAAACCTCTGATTCAAATTCCAGTGGAAGAGACTTTCTGAGGCAGAAATAATCGTGAGTAACAAGGAAACTTTGTTAAAGATTAAGTGAGTGTTCTAATAGACAAATAAGGAACTTAACTTGTTAAGGGCTAAACCAGCAATCTCTTATAGTGAAATGGGGCAAACGCCTTCTGTTCAAGGAAAATGTTTAGAGAGCATCATCAAGATTATGAAAAGCCAAGGATTGATTATAATTTTGGAGGAGATTACTGAACTTTTAAAACCTGTTCAGGTCATATGTCCTTGTTTTTCTCTGGAAGAAGAATTGGATCTAGATGAATGGGAATTAGTAAGAAAGCAATTAGGCGAACACTACAATTCTAAACCAAACTCAATTTCCAAAGATGCACTTCATACCTACAATTTAATCCAAATGGCTTTAAAAATTGTCATTCTAAAGGAAGAGAAGAAGGAGCAAAATGGGGAGGTGTCAACTAAACTAGGTGAAAAGGATGAATCAGATAACAATGCAGTTAAGTACAATTCTGAGCAACAGGAGCATTTCCATTTCCTCCCTCAATTAATCCTTCAGGGGTGGAGCAAGAAGGAGGAGGGGAAGAGGCAGAAACACAAATAGAATCGCCTGTGAAGCAGCCTAAGCCTATGACAAGATTAGAAAAAGCATTGGTTAAAGCTAAGAGAGAAGGACAGGATATAAGTGATTTTATACATGCATATCCTGTGATTGAAGATATTGACTCTATAGGTCAAAAAAGGAGAAGATATACACCTTTAGATTTGAATAAAATTAAAGATTTGAAAAAAGGTTGTACCCTTTATGGGGCTACATCAGCTTATATTAAAATGTTACTAGATGGTTTGTCTTATGAAGTCCTAACCCCGAATGATTGGAAATCCATAGCAAGGACATGCCTAGAACCTGGACAACATTTGTTATGGCTTGCAGAGTTTCATGAATTATGTAAAATCCAAGTCAGATGCAATTTGGAAATAGGAGTTAACACAAAATTCACTTTTGAGCACTTAGCTGGTGAAGGTCAGTATGGAGAGAATTCAGAACAGATTAATTATACCATGACAATATATGAGCAAATTGCTAAGGCTGCAATAAAAGCTTGGGGTGTCCTCCCTGGACAGAAAGATCGGGGACAGGTTTTCACTAAAATAGAGCAAGGTCCCAATGAACCTTTTGCAGATTTTGTGGGACATTTGCAAACTACTGTCAAAAGAACTATTGGAGAAAATGCAGCTACAGAAATAATGACCAAACATCTGGCTAAGGAAAATGCCAATGAGATTTGCAAAAGAATTATATGGGGATTAGACAAAGATGCTCCTTTAGAGGAGATCATAAGACGATGTGCCACAGTGGGAACAAATGCTTTTTACACCCGGACTATTATGAACATGGAAAGACAGGGTTCCTCCTGGCAAGGGACTTCTAGAGAAACTTGGCGATGTTTTCAATGTGGAAAAATTGGACATCTAAGAGCTCAGTGTAGATATGGAGATACAGTGAGAAGACAGGGTGAGAGAAGACCTAAAACTCCATGTCCAAAATGTCACAAGGGTCTCTACTGGGCCTCCGAATGTAGATTGACCTAGGGAAATGAGAGGCGGGGCTCAGCTTCAGCCCCCCAAGTAGGGCATGATGGCAGCCGAGGTTACATCCAGAGAATTTTAAGACATGATCAATCAGCCAAAAGGGTGGAAGAAAGGGAATGAAATTAGGAAAAATAGAGTTGTGTGCACTAGAGATTACTGAGATATTCCCTGGAGAAGTGAAATCTGTTCCTGTTGAGCCTATGGATCCTTTGCCTCCAGGCACAGTAGGCTTGACCATTTCACCTTCTGAGAGTGCCTACAAAATAGTGTCCATCCCTACACTGATGTGGGAAACTGGAGAACGTGTAGCTAATATCCCAGTCACTAACACAGGTAGACTACGTGTGATTTATCAACCAGGAGAAGTAGTATCATCAGGCTTATTGTTATGTACCCCTAATAAGCAACCTGGTGATAGTCGCCTAGATTCTGACTCCAATGAACAAAATCCAGGAATATATTGGACAGCAGCTGTGACAGCTGACCGACCTATGCTTACTATTTATATAAGTGGAATACCATTTGAAGGATTGGTAGACACGGGTGCAGATCATACAGTTATTAGAGGTGCCAATTGGCCCAGTCACTGGCCAAAGATTAAGGCAGACACCTACATGTCTCAGGTAGGAGGATCAGTAGTAGAAGTTAGTGCTAGGCCTTTGAGATGGATATTTGAAGGTGGAACAGGAGTTTTTACTCCTTTTGTGGTTGAAAAAATCCCCATCAACCTGTGGGGAAGAGACATTTTACAGTAGATAGGACTACAAATAAGCACTTCGGCTTTTTAGGCAGGGCTGCTGTTGAAGGCCTACCTGCACTTTCACTGGTTCCTATTCAGTGGAAAACTGATTTACCAGTGTGGGTAGAACAGTGGCCTTTAAGAAGTGATAAAATTCAGGCCTTATTAGACATAGTGTACAAACAACTTGACCAAGGACACTTGCGGCTTTCTCTAAGTCCTTGGAATTCCCCAGTATTTGTGGTGAAAAAGAAATCTGGAAAATGGAGGATGTTAACTGATCTAAGAAGAGTAAATGAACAGATGGAAACTATGAGAACTCGTCAACCTGGACTTCCATCTCCTACTCAGTTGCCAAGAGAATGGCCTCTATGGGTTATAGACATTAAGGATTGTTTCTATTCTATCCCTCTAGATAAGGAGGATATGAAAAGATTTGCTTTTTCAGTGCCTCATGTTAATTTGGCTGAGCCTTATAAAAGATATGAATGGATAGTTTTGCCACAGGGAATGAAAAACAGCCCTACTATGTGCCAAATGTATGTTGCTGCTGCTCTTGCTCCAGTAAGAAAAGCATTTCCAAAAGTAATATTGTTACATTATATGGATGATATTTTGGGATGTGCACCTGAGGAACAAATGTTAGAAGCATGTCTACAAAAGACCATGGAAACACTAAAATACTACAAACTGCATATATATACAGGAAAAATTCAAAGACATGCTCCTTTTCAATATTTAGGATATGAAGTATATCCTAAGACACTCACAGTACAAAAGCTTTCTTTAAGAACAGAGAAGTTGAACACCTTAAATGATTTCCAAAAATTAATAGGAGATATCCAATGGATGCGTCCAGTGTTAGGCTTAACTATCAATCAACTGCAACCTCTACATGACATTTTAAGAGGAGACAGTGCTTTAAATTCACCATGTCAGCTTACAAAAGAAGCACAAGAGGCTTTGAGAGAAGTTGAACTGGCTTTATCCAATGTGGTTGAAAGAGTCACTCAAAAATCCTTGGAAATATCAGTTTTTGCTACATAAGAGGCACCCACAGCATTCCTTCATCAAGGAGACTGTGTGATTGAGTGGGTGAACCTTCCAGCACAACCAGAACAAAGCCTTACTCCTTACCCAGTACTTGTGGCTAGAATTTTATTAAAGGCTATTAAGAGAGTAATACAATTATCTGGGATAAGTCCTGAAAAAATATACATATTCTATACTAACGCACAACTTAATGTATGCTGTGAGACCATCCCAGAATGGCAAATTTTATTGGCCACAGCTCCAAATTTTGCACATGGGTCTCCATTAAAGATACCCTGGCTACTACATAATTGGCGATGGATTTTTGAAGAAAAGGTTTCTAAGGTTCCTCTTAAAGGACCAACAATCTTTACAGATGCCTCCAAAGAAAATATTTGTGCTGTATTCTCTCATGATTTAACCATAAAGAAAGTAGTCAGGACTCCTTTTCAGTCCACTCAACAGAATGAATTATTTGCTATCATGCTAGCTCTTACTTATTACCCAGGAGACGTAAATATAATTACTGATTAAGCCTATTCAATAGGTGTAGTACAAAGAATTGCCACAGCCCAAATAAAATTTGCAGCCTCTAATATTTATCAGCTCTTTAAGGAACTTCAAGAGCAAGTGAGAAAGCATCCAGGCAAGATTTATATCTTGCATGTCCACTCACATAGTGGACTTCCAGGTCCTATTTTTGATGGAAATTCAAAGGCAGATAGCCTTCTAACCATGTTAGCCAGTACTCCTTTATTTCAGGAAGCACAAGAATCTCATTCTAAATATCATCAGGCTGCTCAAGCTTTACATTTACAATTTGGAATAACAAGAGAGGAAGCTAGGAGCATAGTAAAAAGCTGTACAGCTTGTTTTCCTTTCCACACTCCTACACTCCCTCCAGGGAAGAATAATTGGATTTCCTAACACAAGATGAAACTAATGGACAATGGACTCATAGACATTTATAAATTCTCAATTTATGATTATTTGATCATGTTATTTGTTACATACTAGTTCTAGCATGTATTATGTTACTATGTTACTATGTGTTTATGTAATCTATGTAATTATGTGTAATGCCTCCCATATTGATGAATTTATGTTTCAAGGTCATGACCACCCTATGTTCTTTCAAAAGAAAGGGGGAGATGTTAGGTTCTTACTAAGTGCTAATAAGATAATGAGATATTAGTTTCTTACTAAGTGCTAAGTTGATACTTAACAATTCTCCCCTTTGAACTCCTGGGGAGGAGCTTGCATGCTTAGGAGGAGCAAGTTCATTGGTTGAAGTATTTCTTCCCAGAAGCCCTTGCGTTATCCCACGCCCATTCTCTGGGAGGATAAAAGAGGGCGGCACTCTAGAGATAGTCTTGTCTGGGCCAGACCTGAGGCGGCTCTCTGGAGGGAGAGAAAGAGTCTTTTCTGGACCAGACTTGAGGCGGCTCTCTGGAGGAAAGAAGAGTCTCTGCTCTAGGTCAGAGTTGAGGTGGCTCTCTGGAGGAAGAAGTCTTTCCTCTAGATTAGAGAGCAATTGGCAGTCTCTCGAGACAACAGCACATTACACTTCCCCCTCACCCCTTCCCCCAGATGAGAGGTTAACCAATACATGTTAAATATGTGAGATTAATAAAATTGAAAGTAAGGAAGCCATTGAATTAACAAATAAAATGAACTGGGTTTTATAGAAAAAACCCCCAACACTATAGAAAAAAACCAAAACAAAACAAAAAAACACAATAGGTTTTAAAAAGAAAACCAAATTAGCAGTACCAAAAATGAAAAAGGCAAATTCACTACCAATGAGGATGAAATTAAAGCAATGATAAGGAGCTATTTTGCCCAATTATATGCCAACAAATCTAAAAATTTAAGTATAATGGATGATTATTTGCAAAAACATAAATTGCCTATATTAACAGAAGAGGAAAGAGAATATTTAGATGACCTTATCTTAGAAAAAAATAAATAAGTAATCAATGAGCTCCAAAGAAAGAATCCCCAGGACCAGATGGGTTCACAAATAAATTTTACCAAACATTTAAAAGTACAATTAATTTTCATACTATATATAAACTATTTGGAAAACTAGGCAAAGAAGGAATCTTACCAAACTCTTATTAGGACACAAATGTGATGCTGATACCTAAGTCAAGAAGAGCAAAAAAGAGAAAGAAAACTATAGGCCAACTTTCTTAATAAATATTGATGCAAAAGTTTTAAAATAAAATACTTTTATTTTCAAATATAGCAATATATCACAAAAACCATACTATATAACCTGGTGGAATTTTTACCAGGAATGCAGAGTTTGCTTAATATTAGGAAAACTATTAGTATGATTGACCAGATCAATAACAAAGCAAAGAAAAATTATATAATCTCAATAGATGTAGAAAAAGCTTTTTCAACAAAACACGACATCCATTGTCATTTAAAAAAACTGGAAAACATAGGAATAAATGGAGCTTGCTTTAAAATGGTAAGTTGTACATATTTAAAATCATCAATATGAAGTGAGGTTAAGCCAGAAGCTTTCCAATAAGATGGGAGAGGAGGGGAATTAAGAATGCCAATATTATTCAATATTGTACTTGAAACTATAGTGGAAGAAAAGGAAATTGAAAGAATTAGAATGGGCAATGGAAAATTATCTTTGCAGATGATATAATGATAGATTTAGAGAATCTTAGAGAATCAATAGAAAAACTAATTGAAATAATAAACTATAGCAAAGTTGAAGATATAAAATGAACCTACATAAATCATGTATAACTGACAATGTCTAGCAGGAAGAGATAGATTCTATTTAAAATAATTTTAGACAACATAAAATACTTGGGAGTCTACCTGGCAAAACAAGCCCAGGAACTATATGAACACAATTACAAAATTCTTTTCACACAAAGTCAGATTTGGACAACTGGAAAAATATTATTCATGGGTAGGCTGAGTTAACATAATAAAAATGGCAACTCTACCTAAATTAATTGACCATATTAATCACACTACAAAAATTATTCTAAAAAGTTATAAAATTAATAAAATTAATCTGGAGGAAAAAAGGTCAAGAGCATCAAGGGAATCAATAAAAAATGACCAATTTTATCACAAAGAACAAAAGGGAATCAGTGAAAAGAATGTGAAGGAAGATGACTTAGTCATAGCAGATCTCAAATTACATTATTAAGTGGTAATTATCAAAACAGACTGGTACTGGGTAAGAAATACTAGTGATGATCAGTAGAATAGAGTAGTCACACAAATACAATAGTAAATATCCATAGTAATATAATATTTAATAAACCCAGTTAGCCAAGCTTTTGGGACAAGAACTCACTGACAAAAATTCATGGGAAGCTGGAAACAGCTTTGCAGAAACTAAGTGTAGACTAACATTTCATATCATATACCAAAATAAGATCAAAATGGGAATGTGATTTTAAAAATAAAGGGTAATATCATAAGCAAATTAGGGGATTAGAGAATATCTTACTTGTCAGATCTATGAGTAAGGGAAGAATTTATGATCAAATAAGAAATAGAGAGCATTGTGAAATTAAAAATGGATAACTTTGAATATATTAAAAAGTTTCTGCACAAACAAAACCAACATAGCCAAGATTAGAAGGAAAGCAGAAAACTGGGAAACAAATTTATAGCAAATGTCTCTGATAAAGACCTCATTTCTCAAATATATACAATACTGAGTCAAATTTATAAGAATACAAGTCATTCCCCAGTTGATAAATGTTCAAAGGATATGAACAGGAAGTTTTCAGATGAAGAAATAAAAGCTATTTATAAACATAGGAAAAAATGGTCTAACTTCCTATTTATTAGAGAAATATAAATTCAAACAACTCTGAAGTATCATCTTATAATTATCAGATTAGTCAACATGACAGAAAAGAAAATGACAGCTATTGGAGGGGGTCTGGGAAAATTGGGAACGAAAGCATTGTTGGTGGAGTTGTGAACTGTTCCAACTGTTCAGGAGAACAAGTTGGACCTGTGCTCACAGGATTAAAAAAACTGCATATCCTTTGACCCAGCAATATCACTATCAGGTCTATCTCAAAGATATATTTTACAAAAAAGAACAAGTAAAGCGACCCATTTGCACTCAAACAGAAAAATTTGTAATAGCTTTTCTAGAAGTAACAAAAAATTGGAAATTGAGGGGATGCCCATCAATTGAAGAATGGCTGAAGAAGTTATGAAACATGATTGTAAGGGAATACTATTGTGCTATAAGAAATGATGAGTAGGATACTTTCAGAAAAACCTTGAAAGACTTACACAAATTGATGCACGATTAAGTAAAAAGAAAAAACAGTATATTTTATGTAGTAACACCAATATTGTATGATAATCAGTTATGAATGACTTAGCTATTCTCAGCAATACAAAACAATTGCAAAGGAGTCATAATGAAAAAAAGTTATCCACTTCCAGAGAAAGAACTGCCGGAGTCTGAATTCATATTGAAACATTCTATTTTTCACATACTTTATTTTTTATGGACGTTTTGGTCTGTATTTTCTTTTACAATATGACTAATATGAAAAATGTTTTGCATGATTGCTCATGGATAGTCTATATCCAATTACTTCCTCTCCCATGAAAGGGGGTTTGGAGAAAGAGAATTTGGAACTCAAAATTAAAAAAAAAAGAAGAAATGTTAAAAATTGTTTTTACATGCAATTGTAAAAATAATAAAAATATTATTTTAAAAATAATTCATAGGATTGCTTTTATAACCCTGAGAATAGTAACTGGCTCTCTAGAGCCTGCAGATAATAGTTTTAAAGAAGGTTTTACATATAAAAATAAGTAGTTGTAAAAAGAGGAAGAGAGAGGGATCAGAATAGATTAACAGTATAATTTCTTAATAATTGAGCTGGGTCTACATTGTTATTAATTCATCACATGTTTAAATGTGTGTTTCAACTTATTTTTGCTAGGATCTCATTTGGTTGTCAAGTAAAAAGTGTGCTAAAATTCTAGTATTTTATTACACTTGAAAAGTAATACATAAGACTTTGGGCTTGGTGTTGAAAATTTTTAAATGAAATGAATTTATATTAGACAGATGACTTTTTCAGACCAATACTGTTATCTTTTCAAGTTAAAGACCAAAGAATTTATATTTCAGCTGCAACAATGACATCTAGGGGTTGGTTTCTATGAATTTAATCTTGGCTATGTATCATCTACATTTTATAAAAGAAACATAGTAATATGTTGATTAAATCCAAATTATCTGCTGAGAAGTTATAAATTAATTTGTACCCTAATATTATAACAGTGGCCATGACAATTTTCCTTTTTTGTTTTTTAGGCCTTGCCTACAATAGAGCTGCTTCTGTCATTTAGTGATTCTATTTTCTTTTTAAAATTGAAAAACAATGAATCTTTCTGTTTGCTTAATACACTCATTTTTTCCTTGACACTCTAACAAATGATTAGGCATTCTTCTTTGTGAATTGTTCGTCTCAGTCATTCCTTCAACCATTATATTTGATCTGTTCTAAAAACAGGCTTTATTTTGTAGTCCTTCCTTCCTGTTGACTTCAGGGACAAGTGCCATGAATTGAAAGGGTCTATGAGTTTAGACTCTTGCTCCTTCAGACTTTTTACTTTTTTGCCCATCAAGTGATTCTGTTATTTGACAATCAGTCTTACCTCTATCTCCTGTCTTTATTTGATTATTTTAAAACTGGGCTTTGTCCAGCTGTGCTGGTCACTTGACTTCATTGTTTTTACTGTCAGACTTCTAGACAGCCTCTGATTAGTCAATCAGATAGCAGCAGCCCTGAGTAAATATCTTCTCTTCAGAGCCTTATATTAGTCTTTGGAGGTAGGAGTAGGATTAAAAATGATGAGGAAAGGGCAGGGTATACAAAGGAAATAAAAGACACGAATTCTGGCTTTGTGGAGCATGGGATCTATTTAGGGAGACTAATGTGTCAAAATATGTAGTGAAATATACATTAAAACATGTATAAAAATAAAAGTACTATAATCCTTGTATCATTTTGACCTTGTCATTTGATATAACAAGCCCAGGTACAACTTGACAAGACCTCTTATAAATTGCTTCTTTTTTTCTGCCAAGGGTAACTCTGGAAGCTTCAATATCTTTTTCATTTTATTCTCAAATGTCACATGTATGACAATATACGTATAGCAATGCATGGCACTTTTTCAAAAGGGAGATTCATGCCAGTACTCAGGCTAACAAGACATGTAAAATAAAGGGTTTATTTAATATAACTACCAAAACCCCTCCACACCCCAGAAATGGTTTATTACTACCCTTTTTGATGGGCTTATTTCTCCTGGGATTCCTCAGGATCCCTATTCATTACTGATTTATAGTTTTATACTCAATCAAGGCTATTCTAATTTGGAAAAGAACTTGGGTTTGCTCAACTCCTCAATCCTTACAGTTTTCATGTCTTACAGTAACAGCATGGGGCAGTAGTTGGATTTACTTTTCCAGGTCGAAATTCTGTGCCTTGTGGCTTCTCTGGTCACTCTCCTTTGGTCTTTTATAGTTCCTTATGTAGATTTCTGGCAAGCTAATTTTACTCTCTCCTCAGTGATTACATTGAAACACTACCTGTTGGTTGGTTGTTGAGCATTCTCGAAGAGGACCAAAATGACTTCCCTGTCAGAGCTGAGTTACAGTGTGTCAAACTATGGCTGTTTAGACCATCACAAGCTTGGAATGCTCTGCCTCAGGTTGGACACAAATAGTTCTAGGAACAATTGGGATGGCTTTTCTAATTTTGTGTATCTGTTTCTTCTGAACTAATTCAATTCTGCTTTGCTCATAGAGCACAGTACCTTCTCTGATGAGGGCACACCATGCTGGGAGGTCCTGTGCCAGTGTCTCTTATGGCATATAATAAATTTTAAAGTTTTTTAGAGAGACCTTGACAGTGTCCTTGTATAACTTTTTCTGACCACTTTGTGAGCACTTGTCCTCTATAAGTACTCCAAAAAATAGTCTTTTTGGTAAGGGTACATCTGGCATTTCAACAATGTGGCCAGCCCAATGGGGTGAGCTCTCTGCAGTTGAATTTAAATGCTATAAATCCCTTGGCTCCCTAACTTCTTTGATAATTTGTCCTCATGAAGTGACTATCAAAACTTTTGACTAAATGTTTTCAATAAAAGCTCTTTAATTTTTATTACTCCTAGATGAGTTAGGGTGGCAATTTTTTCTTTTGCTTTTTCTTGTTACAAAATTCAGGGGATGTGTACTGCCAACATCTCCTACTGATTTTTTGGGGGCTGGGGAAAGTACCTTTTGGTAATTCTTTACATTTTATTTTCCATCTTCCATCCTATCCAACTGCCTGAAGTAAGATAGGGCTATTTACCCATGGACTCAGAGAAGATGGGGAGAAGAAAAAGAAAGCAAAGGTGGAAGTTTCTAGGGAAAACCTTCTACAATGGCAAAAACATGCTCCCATCCACTTTGGTGATGTCTAAGGTCTTTTTTTTTCCTGAGGCAATTGGGGTTAAGTGACTTGCCCAGGATCCCACAGCTAGAAAGTGTTAAGTGTCTGAAATCAGATTTGAACTCAGGTCCTCTTGACTTCAGAGCTGGTGCTCTATCCACTGTGCTACCTAGCTGCCCTAAGGTTCTTTTAAAATGATTATCTTATTGCATTTGCAAGAGAGTATTTGTTTAAAATTTAAAAGAACCCATAGGATGCTGTTATTCTGGAATTGTGATTGCTTGGCTTCTATAGATATGAAATAAATGATTAATGACTGTTAACAAAACGAAATTTTATCTGGGACAGAAAGAAGCTTAATTTTGGGGAAAATACAGTTCAGGTTGCAATCAAAGAGAATAAACCAAAATAAATGCTAGGTTGTTTTAGGTTAGATCAGAATCATAACATCATATGATTCAGAAGTTGAAAAGATCATGTAGTCATTCTGGTCTCTCTGTTTTACAGATGAGGAAACCAATGTCCAAAGAGCTCAAATGACTTTCTGAAGGAAAGTTATAGGTTATAGGTAGTAGGACTACAATTTGAATCCAAGCTCTTTTGACTCCATTCTGGTGTTTTTCCATCGTATTATATCACCATTCATCAGAATATGAAATCCAAGGCATAAGGTGGGACTCAGGAGAGGAGTTCATTCATAGCAATGATTTCAGAATTGGGAAGCTAGCATAATACCTGTCAGGGTGAATGTATTACAATGAAGAGTGGGAAACCATGATAGTTTATTTCATATGACTTTTCTGCCCTAAGTAACATTTTTATGTGATGATGGTTGGCTAGACATATTCCTGCCTTTATTCTTTTGTGTTGGTAGTGCCCTGGGAACAAATTATATTACTGGTGTTGGAGAACAAAAATAATATACATACTATGGATTTCTTATAATAAAAGAGAGATACTCTTCAATGTTAAATATAGGCTGTTATAATATTATCTAAACTTTGAAGGTACTTATGTACTTTAGTTTTGCATTCCTATATAGTGTGAGCTGCATATAATAAAACCCTGATAAGCTACAAAGTGCTTGGATAACTGGATCTTCTGATTAACCTTAAACTTTTATTTTAGTTTTTGCTGTTAAAGATTTTTCTAAAATATATTAGCTCATGTGTCTGGCTTAATAAGTGAAGCATACTGAACATTACAGATTTTTTTCTTTGCTTTTTGAAGACTTTCTAAGATGTTAATGTAATCATTTTTATCATCCACTCTTACAGAAAGACCATGTGGAATAGGAGAAAGAATACTGGATTTAGTGTCAGACAAAGTCTGGATTTAGATCCTGCCTCCATTACTTTCTAGCTATTGTGATCATGTGCAAATCATTTAACCTCACTGGGTCTCAGTTTTCTCATCTTCAAAAATGGGAATATGGTACACACATACACATAGACACACATATATGTGTATGTGTGTGTGTGTGTGTATCAACCTAAGATTGATAGAAAGATCAAATGGGATAATGTATGCAAGACACTACATAAATGTCAATTATTATTATTGATAATTATAAAATAAGTGGGAGAGTAGGTGGAATCTGTAACAAATTCAGAAACTACCCAAGAAGTTTGTCTTTCCCATAAATCCCTTATTAACTTAGCTTGTTGTCTGTTATTTGCTTCTTTCTCTTAAAAGTTAAGTGGAGAAAAACTCTTTTAACTAATTGAATGTACCAGTTAGTCAAGGTTGTTCCACATATGAATGCTGAGAGAATTTGGATGAAAGGAGCACTTTGGTAATTCCAATTTTGTTCTGGTACCTGGAGGCAAAATTCATTGAGTTAATTGGAAAAAAACCCTAGAAACCCATAGTTGGAAGAGACTGCACAGTATCATTTATTCTATATTCATGCCTCTGGGAAGAATCCCACCTAAATCACTCCAGAAAGATAGCGAACCATTCTTTTCTTAAAAATCTTAAGAGATTTGCTTCACTGATCTCAAATTTAAGATGTTGCATTTCTTCAATGCTAACTTTATGAACTGAGAGATTATCAAATGGGTTTGGAATTTGGAGGGGGATATTTGTAATTTGTAATCTGCCTCAAGTCTGTTAAATGAGACTTCCAGCTGGGCAGATAAAAGAAAATCAACGTGTAAAACCAGTGGAATGAAGGGTCATTGCCTAAATGTCTCCCTCCTTTAAGAGATTTTTTTATCCCCTTTATTTCTGTTTTAATTTGCATACTCAGGAAGCCTACAGGAAGAAGTTAAACTGAATAGTTTGTGGTTATATCCTCTGTTAGAGATAGAAATGTATAAATGCTTTTATCTGTGAGACTCTATGATTAATGGATTCAGATAAATCATGCGACAACCATTTATTTATAAGCACTTAAGAAGACCTAAAGTAGGGCATAACTGATCTTAGTTCTGGGGGTAGAGAGAGAGAATGGTAATAAAAATGTAGACCACATTTCTTGCCTTCAGTGAGGTTATGGTCTATTTGGAGAGATGCATGTTATACACAGAAGAAATAACTGAAAAATATAGGCAATTTCAATTCAAGTCAATATATCTTTACAAGGACCTGTTACATGACACATTTTAAAAACCCATAGTACTTGCTTTCAGGGATTTTCCAATCTGGTAAGAATAGATGATTCAATTCAACTCAATTCACATTTATCAAATACCCATTATGGGCAAAGCACTGGGGTAGTTAAAATATTAAAAAGGGCACAGTTCTTGCCCATCACGAATTTATAATTTAATATGCAACTTATATACGAGGAAGGTAAAATGTGATAAGAGTAAAGGAGAGAGAGACAAAAAATAATTGAGGAGTGAAGGCATCATGGAGGATTTGCTCCTAGAGCAAAATCTTGAAGCATGAAACAAATTTTAACAGGTAAAGATGAGAAGGGAATATCTTCTAGGCATGGAGGACATTCTTCATGAATGTAACATTATGAGAATGTAGGTTGAAGATGAGATCAGAGAATAGCACTGTGCCAGTTTAGTTGTAATACAGATTGCTAAAAATAGCGTTCAGTAAGACTTAGAAAAGTAGGTTGGAGTTAAATTCCAACAAAGTAGGTTGGAATTAAACTCCAAACATTTCATTCCCATCTAAGGATTTTCTAATTTATTCTATAATTAATAGGAGGCAGTTGAAGGTACTTTTGAAGTTTATTATTATTATAAAAGAAGTCACATGTTTATACCTACTAGGAAAATTATTTTGACAGATAGATTGGAAAGAATAGAGATATGAAGTAGGGAAAACAGCTGACAGGTTATTCCAATAGTTAAGGCAAGAGGTAATGAAGTACTGGATGAGGATCATGGTAGAGTGAACAGAGAAAAAGTGAACATTAAAGATTCTGTGGAGAATGAGTATTAAGGCTTGACAACTGTTTGGGTCTTTGAGGTGAGAGAGAATCAAAGATGACATGAATATTTGAGTCTGAATGAATGGTAAGATAAGATAATAACATACATTTATATTTAAGGTTTACAAAGTACTGCATTTAGTAGAAGTATAATACTTCAGAGGAAGAGCAAATTTTGGGGGGGGGGGTCAGTTCAGCCTTTGATTTGCAAAGTTCAAGGTACTAGAGAGACATCTAGACAAAGACCTTAAGTGGGCAATTAGAAATCAAATTGTAAAATTAAGAGGGAAATTTCAAGGCTAGATTTATAGATAGATGTTAGAGTTGTCTGTATAGAGATGATGGAGGCCAGAGGGATGGATGCATTTGCACAGGGAATGACTAGATAGAGAAAAGGCCATTTTAGAGCCTTAAGAGACATATGAGTTTAGGGCGAAGGTGAAGGAAAATGGATAAACTAGATTAAGAAGGAATGATTAGACATTTAGGAGAAAATTGAAGAGATAATAAGATCTGGGAATACAAGGGAAGAAACTATCAAGAAGGAAGGGGTGATTAATAGTTTCAAATACTGCAGGAGGGATGGGCTTTGACAATTAAGCTTGTTGGTGATCTTGAGAGAGAGTGATTTTAATAGAGTGGGAGGGATAGAAAACAAATTGCAATTAGGGATCATATAGTATAAAATATATAGGTAGAAATAATAAGAAAGTCTTTTATATAAGTACTGAGAAACACAAAGCATGACTCATCAGAATAGGCCAAGAATTGTCAAGAAAGCCTGAGAGGAATTGAGTATTGTATTGGGTTTTGAAGAAAGTGATTGACATATATTGTTAGAGATGGGGTAGGAAGAAATTTCAAGGGGGAATGAAACCCTTAGCAAAGACCACAGAGATGAAATGATAAAATAATATGTTGGGTATAGCGAGCATTAAATCTCCTTTAACATACTCAGTTTTATATTGTGTGCAATTTTTGAGATTATAATATGATTTTTTTTTGGGGGGGAAGTTCAGATAGATATATTTACTGAGGGGCCAAATATGTACTACTTACCATTGTGTCAGGCTTTGTCTAGTATACCCAGTCAAATAAGGAAGTATTTTTCTCATTCTTTTCATGTCACCAGAACTGTATTAACATGGAGTTCACTTTATTCTTCTATTCAGAGAGTTTTCAAGCTGAAGTCAGGTACTGTAATGCCATCAGAGAGCCTAAGAGCAAATGGAATTTTAAAGTTGTTAGGGCATTTTGGCATTCAGTTCCCCGAGATGAACAAAGTGTCTTGTCTGGTAATTGCAATTAATGGCTCTGCTATTCAAGCATATCCGTCAATAAATCTCCTCTAATAACTTATTGGGCACAGTAGTTGCCATAGTTATGTCTTTAAATTGAGCACTAGGTAGTTGACTATGACACTGACCTTATTGGGGTCAGAATTGCTTCCTGATTGTATGACTCTATATCCCAAGAATTAAAGTTACTCTCTGTAATATTGGCCTTGGGCCAATTTAAGGACAAGCTTAGCCTCTCAGCTTAACTACTAGGATATTTCCTGTAAATCTTTTAGATGTTGAATAAGAATAAGAAATAATATCTCCCTTCTATTGACAATTGCAACAATTCAACCTGTCCAGCCCCTATTTGTGGAGAGCTGCAATTTAGTCGGCAAGTTTTCTTATCAATAACCAGAAGGGTTACTATAAGAATCAAAACCATACTGTGACCCAGTATGTTTCTGAACCATGGCTATTTCTTATTATCCTCAGGTGAATATTTCACACATGTCTTACATACATCATGTCCTTTTGTATCAAGGTCAATTCCTTCTTACTTAACTCTTCATTTGCTTTTTTTCATGAACAATTCTTCTTTGCCATGTGACTCCCTTCAGATGCCTCATCTCTTGATCTTGCTTTTGCCTTTCTGAATTTCTATTTTCTTTCAACAATGTTCTCCATACTGTTGTCTTGGTAAATACCTAAATGTTTCTTTTCCAAGACCATTTATTTCTAAGTGGCTCTTTTCCTCCTGCTATCTTTTATGTTTTACTGTGTCATACCAGATTTTCTATCTTCAGAAGACCTTGGAATTTTAGAGTGCCATCTCAAGACAGAGTTCATATTTGTAACTTAGGATGAAGTGGGGATATTGTTTTATTTATCTTTTTCTGTATGTTAGATTATTGCATATAATTGTACAGAAACTAGAAAGAGAAATTAAATAGCAGAAAAAGAAGGTAAAATATACTCTATTACTTTAATACTCTGCATGTATAAAATCTTCAAGGGAATATGAGAGCTTTCATGTCTCTTTATTTTAATTACAAACTAGACCCTACTATTTCTTGAACTGTTAATTTCATTGTACTCTCTTTTCAAGCTTCCTATCTTTCTTCATTCTTTAACTTAGCCATTTCCTTTCTGAGAGTTTTAAAGTTTTATCAGTGACTTTTGATTTTTTCTTTTTACATCGAGCCAAAATAGTACCTTGTAATGAAGACAATTAAGCAGAACCAATTAGCCCAGAAATCTCTTCTGACAGCATATACAACATTCTACATCTGTAATGTCCTTCTTTTCCTTCTTCCTCACCATATCTCTACTAAGTAGAGGGAATTTTTCATCATCATGAGTGATTTTTTAATATGACACTACTTGGCATTTCCATGTGTGTTCTTGGTGGGGTCCTTTCTTTTGGGAAACAGAAGAGATTTCCAGGTATTAAAAACCCAGTTAGGATATCTCTTCAGGAAACTATGGGCCTTTTTGTTATTTCTCTGCTATTACCTTTCTTCCTTCACTTCCCAAAACTCAAATTCAAAGTGATTATTTCTATTTTTAATGAAAAGGATTGATGGAATTCTCAAGGAATTCTAAGGAAACTTGCAAATTGCAAATCTGTTGCTGGCCGCAAGGATCATATTATTTTGGAATTAATACAGAATGTTTGGCAAGCTTGTTCCTATTTGAGTTTGGAGATAGAATAATATTTGCCTTTAAAATGTTGCTATTTGGTGTTTTAGAACAAAAAATTACCTTGTTGGGTTTTTTGAACATGAATTATGAAATAAGGAGAGCTTTGACTGCAGTGTTACGGTGCTGTCATTGAAAGGAGAAGTCAATGTAAGTTGAAAAGAAATTTACTTTAGAGAAAGGGTGGAGCAAGAAGTAAAAGAGCAGATTAAATCAAAGATATAAAGTGAGATATCTTGTATTCATCTGCCTTTCATTTCTTCCCATTTCTTCTTTGTACAGTGCCACCACATGATCCTTATTAAATAAGATTGAGGCCCAGCTGATTCTTGCTTCAGAAAGTCAAAGACCATATATAGGTTTACCACATATCTCCCAGATGTGGGGAATGTTCCCAGTTTACCATTCATTCATCCCAAATATATTACTTTTGTACCCTGTCTAGTGCTTTCTGATACATAAATGTATCCTTCCTTACCATATTCTTTAAGAAGTTTTAATGGGAAATAAAGCTTAAAGTAAATAACAGTATTTGTCAGATGATTGAGGATTTTCCTTCCTTAAAGCAAGAACCCATAACATTGCTCACCAGTTTTTCATTTTAGCTATTAAACTGAGAATTATTGATCACTTTATCTAGTTTTATTTTTGGTAGTTTAGGACATAGATAACCTAATTTCCTAGTTAAGGGTGGGAGTGGTTGTTAATCATCATGTAGCCTTCTTACATCATTTGTGTAACCATGGGGTGCATAGGGAAAAACAATGTGGCATAACTGATTAGAACTGGCTGTGGTGTCAAAAAGACCTGGTTTCAATTCCTGTCTCTAAGAATATGAGTTCTTTGAAGCCCATGAAAGTCACATAAACTCTCAATTCCCCAGACAACATGATTGTAAATTGAAGGGAAGGTATAAATGCATTGTTAAAAGAAATTTCCTCACTGGAAGCTCCCTATATCAATGGAATCACAGGTCTAATTTTTTTTTTTCTTTAAAGATATACATATTATGTACAATGGTAAACTATAGCGACACTTTGTTTTTTTTAAGGGCCTAGAATAATTTGATATAGAACAGTAGTGTCAACTAAAGTGTAAATGGGGTCCACTAATACATTCATACGGTTCCCTGTAGGTCACATATTGACTTAGTTTTTAAATGTAATATTATATATATTATCACATTTTTATTTATATTGTTTTCTTAATTAATTTCTCAATCAATTTTAAATTAAATCTAGGTCAGCTGTTCCAGGGAGTATTGGAGCCACATGAGTGTTTGACACTACAGGTATAGATGACTTTATGGATAATTGGGAATAGATAAGGAATGGGATAGGATTTTTGTTTCATAAAAAAAAAAAAAAAAAAAAAAAGGAACTTTGATTTCATCTGATAGTACATAACCCAGACAATCAGATGTGTATGGTGTGGGCAATGCTAATCTTCTCATACATTACAAGTTATTGTAATCTTAAAACTCTTCTGTAATTTCTAAAGCAGGAAGTCTCTCCATTTATGTTTAAAATTAATCCTTAAATGAAAAAAAAACACATTTATTATTACTACTTATTAAGCTTTTATTTAAAATATTTCATAAGTGAAACAATTTTGGCTCTCAAAGAGTTTATATCCCAATAGGTGCAAATAACATATATAGGGGAGTACTAACCAAAGAAGATTGTTTTGGTTGAGAAGTCACAAGAATGGTGAGTGGAGCCATGGGCGAACTGAGTGCTGTTCTTTATAATACCAATGACAACAATGATTTAATTACTATTCCCGAGTTAGGGTAGATTGAGGAGAAGAAGAAGGGTATATTGAGATACATAGCATTATGGATCATAGCTGAGGCTGGTGAGATATAAGTGGTCTATGAAATATATTCACCAAATCAGAAGGGGTGGGGGATGGTGAGCCTCAGCCAATCCTGAGAGATTAAATCCTCCAGGGCTTGATTTCTGGTCAGAAAGTGTAGCCTTGGGCAAGTGGTGGATTCCACATACAGATCTTGTATAGAGAGTCAGCCATTTTTGTTTTAGTAGAAGTTCATAAAACAAACAAGAAAAAACTCAGTGAAACAACTTCAAAGTTCTACTGTGATACCCATCATGCCTGCAGTGAGGTTTCCTGGGGTTCTCAAATGTTATCACAATAAGGAAAAGCTCCAGCATGTCCTCTCAAGATGGCAAAGGTCTGATTATGGCGACAGTACAAAAACCAGCTGATATAAGTTTAGATAAGTTCATCATCAGATGGTTGGTCATTGGAAAGTAATTTTCTCCACTCCTTAATTCATATTTTCTGTTTATTGAGACACAGATGGACTACACTCTTAATCAGGTAGATGGGTCAACACCAAAGAAATCATCACTGTCATGATTTGAATGTATATACCTTCATGGAACTAGACTTAAGAGAATTGTAGAACAAAATGATACTTGGACTAGGAATTAGGTTGAACAAAAATAACTATCTTCCAGTGGACTGTTGGAAAGAAGAATACATTTAGAATTGTATGGAGGAAAATGGAGCGAGAACCAGGAGTAGAAGAGAGGAGGAAATTTTGGTTACAGGCAAAAGTTAGAAGAATAAAGCCAGAGAGGACAATTAAATACATGAAAGAAGCAATCGGGGTTTAGTCAAAAATATGACCAACAATTTTTCATAAGTTGAATAATTGGGAGTATTTTAGGTGGACACCAAGTTGGATAAACAATGAAAACATTCAGAAAGGGAACCATTAGGTCAAGGAATAACAAGATGTAGTGGGGAGGATAATTAAAATAAATGGTAATAACTAAGGGAGAAAAAGAGATTTGTGGTGGTATTTTAGGGGACTTTGAAGTAGAGGAAAAGAAAGAGAAGAAAAAATATTGAGAAGAATGCCTAGGCTATATCTAAGAGAACCACTAGACAAGTATTCATTGTTTTTGAGGGACAGAGATGAGAGTAGGATATGTTAGAAAGAGAGAATGATAGCATTAGACATAGCAGAAAAAATAAGGAAAATTGTGCTGTTTAAGAAGGAAATGGTAACAATTTTTATAAAATTGTTCTAAAACACCATCAGATCAAATACTGTCTTTATAACATCTTGCTCCTTCCTTTGTCCCTTCTTCCCTTCATTCTCATACCTTCAATGGTCTTTTCCTTCTTTCCTTCTATCAGCAAAGCATTTATTAAGTGCTTATTAAGTGTGTAAAACACTGGGAATACAAAGGAAAAACAGAAGAGTCCTATCTTCAAGGACCCTACATTCTAATGAAGGAGAGTATATATACATACATTGATGGCAGAGAGGGAATAAGTATTTTTATAATACCTACAATGTTCTAGGAAGTATGCTAAGTGTTTGACAAATATTATTTCATTTGATTCTCAACAATTTGGATTAGCAACACACACATATATTATTCTGGTTAAAATACAAATAATAAAATATATGTGACATATTCAAAGCAGTTAGAAAATAACTCTAGAGAGAAATGCACTACAAACTAGAAGAATGTGGGAAAGGCCTCCTGTAGAAGATAGTATTTCAGCTAAGTCTTGAACGAATTCTGAGACATGGAGGTGAGGAGAAAATTCCTGGAATCGGGAATAGATAGTGCATAGGCAGAAAGGGGTTATATGTTATTTATGAAAAATATCAAGTATGTATTTATAGATTGTAAAGATGTATTTATAAATTGTAAAGTTTGTATAAGGAAGTAATATATAAGAAGATTGGGAAGAGGAAGGGTTTGTGAAAGTTGTGAAGAAGTATAAATGCTGGGCAAAGAAGTTTATATTTGATGTTAGAGGCAATAGTGATTCCTTGGATCTTACATGACATGGTAAAATCTGTATTTTAGGAAAATGGCTTTGGCAAATATATGGAGAATAGATTGGATTGGGAAGAGGCTGAAATGGGGAGATCAATTAGGAAGCTATTTCAGTAGTCCAGTGAGAAGTGTTAAAGGGCTGAATAGGGGTTGTGATTATGTAAATAGAAAGGGGAGCCTTGTTTTACAGTGTTGGAGAGGGAATTAAAAGATAGAATGTTAAAGACATTAAGAATAGATGGCTTTTTCTAGGAATTTAACCAAAAAGGAAAGAAATATATCAGGCAATAGTGAGGATGATAGGATTTTATGAATTTTGTTGTTTGTTTTTAAAGGATGTGGAGATTTAGATGTTTGTAGGCACTAAGAAAAGGCCTGAAGATAGGGAGGGATGGAAGGTTAGAGCCAGAAAGGGGATGATAGTGGAAGCAATCTGCTGGAGAAGATGGGAGGGGAGGGGAAACAAAAGGCATATATTGGCCTTTGAGAGAAAACCTACCTTATTATCATATAGTGCCAAAAAGGAGAACAAAATGGGGAATGACATCAGGATGATGCAAACTGAGAAGGGGACAAGATGAAAATCAAATAAAAAAGGCTTTTTTTTAGTGAAGAAAAAGATGAGGTGCTCAATTGAGGTAGGGAGAGAAGAGGGTACCATGGAAAGCTTGAAGAAAAAAGAGAAAACTTATGACAACTTCTGTGGTGAATGGGATGACCACCAATTAGGGAGCATTAACCTATGGGGAATGAGTCCAAATAATTGCCTTGTTGCAACTAAGGGACTGCAGGTCCCAGTTGAAATTAAATAACATAAAATAGTAGTGAATTTAACCAGCTCTTCTCAGTAGCATTGAATAGGCATGAGAAGATAGATGTTTGTAATAATTTATAGCTGGTGTTTGGCAAGACATGATAGAACAAGGAACCAAGAAATTTGAAAGGATAAGGTAGTACAGAGCTGAATAAAGGGGTCAAGATTGAGAAGAGGGGGAGATCATAACTAGAAAAGGGGATGCTGGTCTGTGAAATTGCTAAGGGGTAGAGAGATTCCAATTCATGCTGAATCCAAAGAATAGGTTTAGAGATAGTGAGATAAAAGACAACATAAAATAGTACAATATTATGTTCTTATAAAAGAACTTCTGAGATATTGAACTCCACATGTGTTCTCTTTATGGGTGGTAGAAAGATCAAGAGTATATGATCATCTTCCTGTGTAAGTTAGGTGGAATAGAGGAATAGATCATTGGAGTTGAGTAGATTGAAAAACAAAAAGTTTAGGATATTTGTGAGAATATTAACATGTATTTTGCTCTCATATTGGTCCCCTAATATGAAGGCAGGACTTGAGGTTGGGAGGGAAACTGTGATTCATGTAATGGATTCATTGAAAAAGTAGGGGAAATAATTAGGAGTGGCAGAGGTGGTGATAAGTTAATAGAATAATCACCAGGATCTGGATTGGGTAATAGATTTGGGTGGAATAAAACTGGAATAATGTGTTCCAGGCTTTTGTCTCCTTTAAAATAGAAGATGAGGGTCTTATGTGACTCTGACTGAGATTTCTTGGTACTTGAACTGTTTCTCTATGGCTATTTGCAGCATTTTAAAAACCTGGAAACTGAATTCTGACTGTGATATTCTTGGGAGTTTTAATTTTGGAGTTTCTTTTAGGAGGTGATGGGTGGATTCTTTCTATTTTTATTTTGCACTTTGATTTTAATAGTTTTGGTCAGTTTTCATTCATTATTTCCCATACTATGGTATGGTTTATTTCAGCTAGTCTTATGCTGCTTAGATGATATATATATATATATATATATATATATATATATATATATATATATATATATAAAATGACTTGTTTTCTAGGTCAGTTGTTTTTGACAGGAGATATCTTATATTTTCTTCTATTTTTCATTCTTTTTGGTTTATTATAGTATTTATTGTTGTCTAATGAAATCATTTAAATTTAGCCAGTTCAATCTAACTTTCTTTCTTTCTTTTTTTTCCCCCCAGAGACTGGGGTTAAGTGACTTGCCCAGGGTCACATAGCTAGGAAGTGTTAAGTGTCTGAGATCACATTTGAACTCGGGTCCTCCTGAATTCAAGGCTGGTGCTCTATACACTGCGCCACCTAGCTGCCCCTCAATCTAATTTTCAAAGAGTCTGTTACTTAAATGAGTTTTTGTACCTTTTAGACTATGCTCTATTCTCTTTCCAATCTTTTCCTATGAAAATTTGATTTCCTTTTTCATTATTTCCTTCAGAGTTCTCATTTAATTTATAATAATAATTTTAAATAATTGATTTATTTCTTCTAGGAATTCCAGAAGAGTCTGTGACAAATCTTTGATTTTCTTGAAGCTTTTACTGCAAATAATTTGGAATTATTCTCTTCTGAATTTGTGTTTTGGGGCATCCCTACCTCAATAATGTTTTTTTTAATCATTAGAGTATTTTTGTTTGTTTCTTTCTGAGTTTTACTTCCTTTGGTATCAGTGCTTTGAGCATTTTTAGAAGAAATGGAGGAGGTGTTATGTGATCTGAGATCTGGGTAAAGGATACTATAGTCTTCAAAGCTCTAAAGCAGTTTACATGAGGTGGTCTAATGCAAGATAAATAAAGATTGTTGTCCTTCAAATATGAGCCCCATGGGCTTCTTAGCCATGGTTCTAACACAGTATATCATAATTGCAGGCTTTCCTGGCTAGTCCTGGGACAAGGCTCCTATCTTCCTGCTCTTGGGTACACAATGGCTGGCTCCAGGTTTCCCTGAACTTGCCTTGATGCTTGAGCTATAAGATTTTCTAAGTGCCATACTCCTGGACTGAGATTGAGTAGTTGGACATCTTTCCTAGGGACTAATGGCTTTTGAATGTCTCTTTTTCAGATTTGGGATTACTATAGTTTCTCTTTGGATCTTTTGATCATTGCTTAGTTTCTTTATATTCTAAGAGAATTTGGTTTTTCTACTTCCAGAATAATAACTTGAGGAGAATGCTGGATAGAGTGAGCCTCTGTTTCTGCCACTAGGACTCAGAGTTCAATTAGTACTGGAATGGATGGGCATGGTATGGCAGTATCATCTGAGATTTGGGTCTCAGTGAGTTTCAGAAGCCGGAATGAGAAAAAAGGAAGAACTCTAAAATTAAATGTGTATTATAAAGTAGGAGTTCTTACTCAGGTACAGTGGAAGGAGATGTTGGATATGGAGGGGGACAGTAGAGAGTAGGATTGATATAGATGGGAAAAAGTGTACAGATAGCTGGAATTGGGGAGAAGGGATAGAAGGATATAGGACTAAATTAACCTATGGGGAATGAGTCCAATCATAATATCAGTAACTGAAAAAGAAATCTTCTATGAAAATATAGGTGAAAAAATAGGTGATAATAGGCTCTAGGTTTTCAGGGAACTCTTGCTGCAGTTCTCAGTTGGTGGTTGTTCTTCATTCTGGAAGAGAACCAAGATGGCATCACTATGTTAGAGTTGAATTACAGTGTTTCTGACTGTGGCTGATCAGACCAGTACAAGCTCAGGGTCCTCTGCCACAAGTTGGACACAAATAATCCATATTAGCTTTTGGGGTAACTTCTTTAATTTTGTGTGTCTTGTGTTTCTTCTGGACTAATTCAATTCTGCTTTTATCATAGAGCACAGCACCTTCTCTGATGAGGGCATGCCATGCTGGGAGGTCCTGTGCTAGTATCTGCTGCATCAAATAATGGATTCTGAAGGCAGCAGGTGGCATTGCTGTGTCCTGGAATGATCATTCCTCCTTCTTTGATTCCCTCTTTCTTTTTCCCCTTCCCTACCTCCATTTCCCTCCTTCCCCTTCTTTATCCTTTTCCTCTTTCATTTTCCCCTTTCTTTTTTTCCCCTTATGCTATTGGAAAAGCAATGTCTTTCTCCTTGAATTAACAATCAAAAGGAAGTTTTGATGAAGAAATCATCAAAGCTGGATTAAGTAGAGTCTGTGTAGTTAAAGGAAAGCAACTGAGAAAGTAATAAGGAGAGGAGGGAAACAAATCAGTTCTAAGATGCTTAGCACTAAGTAGTTTTCCCCCTTCATTTCTTGGAGAAAAAGGAGAGAAAAGAGGGAAGGAAGGATCACTAATAGAAAATTATGCTTTCCAGTTATGGTATATTTTTACCAGTGCATTTTGGTGCATTTTGTTGCAAATTCCATTCTTAAGTTCTTATTTAAAGATGCCTTTTCTCTCAAACCTGGTGCATACAAAGCCATGCCAGCAGAACTTCAATGTATTTTCTTTGGAAATTCCGTGTAGAATTCATTGCCTTGGCTGCAAATAAAAATTTAGATTTACTGTTATGTGACCACAACGTGCTATTTTCATCCATAAAGCCCCAAGTTACTTAAACTTGCTTTGGTATATTAGATACACTGAAATGAACCATCTCATTTTCAGTAAGTGACCTTGAGGTGGCAGCAGCATTACATTCAATTTTGTGATGCACCAAGTCCATTAAAAAGAGAAAGTAAAAATTGCAATAAATCAAAATAATACTGATTGTTATAATTTTATTACCAGAGCATTAAGTCAATAAAACTTATCTGAAATGTCATTTGCATTGTATACAATTTTTACTAGTTATCCAGTATGTTTTAAAAGCATGTTTAAAGCAACCAAATGAAGAAATCAGTGATAAATTGTTCAAAAGCTGGGACTTGTCTCTTGCTGTAGTAAAATGAAATTCTATTTTGATCTCTCGTATTGTAAAGGATCCTTTCTGCAATCTTCTGATTGCACAATAATGCCTTATGTCTTCCTAACTGTATTTAATGCCTTAATGTCTGATTAAATATTTTCCTGCAACTTGTCAGGCTCTTTTTCATTCAAGATTTTATATAGGAAGGTCATCGAATTATATGACATCCTTTCAGGGAAGGAGAATGTGTTTGTTTCTTTTAATAATGAGGAATAATGAAACTTATTTATGAAGGAAGTCAGAGAAATTTATTGAAGAATCACTATAAGAGAAACATGAAAATAAAAACCACACATACAAATACACACATATAACACCCCAAAACTAAACTCAAATCCCCTCCTAATAACATTTATTACCAGGAAGCTTCTAAGGAATGAAATAGGTGTATGAAAAGCCGGATATTGGATGATGTAATATTGCTTATGTCAGGCATAATACATGTTTACTATGAATTTTCTTTTTTATCAATTACTATTGGATTAACATATTATTATTGTATAATAATTAAGATGTAATAAATTGTTTTGATAACTTTTTTCATTGTATTTTTATGAGGTTACTTAGTAACATATTTTAGGCACTTTAGAAATCTATTGCAGATTTTTTCCCTTTTTATTATGTTAACTGCATATAGCATTATTTGGTGTGGTTGCCACTTTTGGGTGCAGTGAAGGTGTGCAGTGAATAGAGTGAAGGGCTGTGTGATCCTGTGAAAGTCACTTAACGCTGTTTGCCTTAATTTCCTCATCTGTAAAATAAACTGGAAAAAGAAAAGGCAAACCACTCTAGTATCTTTGCTAAGAAAACTCCAAATGGGGTCATGAAAAGTTAGACACGACTGAAATGGCTGAATAACTGAATGCCATCTTTGGACTTCAAACCAAAGAAAACCAATTTTCTTTAAGCCATTTCATAAAAAGTTAAATGTGTTTTATTTTATTTAGAGTTTTTTTTTTGTTTGTTTTTTACACTATGAAAAACATACTGTCCTTAACTGGAACTCTCTCATGTAATTAAAAAAAAAAGTAGTTAAGCAAAACTAATAGTCACTGGGTTTGAAGTACATGTGCCAATCTACATCTATTATACCCTGTCTTTAAGCCAAGAGGAAGGAATAGTGTTTCATCACTGACCTTTTAGAATCAAGATTGTCACTGCATTTTATCTGGTGCCTTATAGGATTGTTTTCATTTATATAATGAAAGGGGCAGCTAGTTGATAGAGTGGATAGAGTATCTGGAGTTAGGAAGACCTCAATTCAAATTTGACCTTGGATACTTTCTAGTTGTATGACCCTGGGCATGTCACTTAATCTTTGTAAAATGGGGTTAATGATATTTCCTTCCTTGAAGGGTTCTTGTGAGTATAAAATGAAATCACATTTTTAAAGATCTATGTAAATTTTACAGTCATATAGAAATGTTAGTTATTTATTTAATAGTATTTATTATTATTCTCATGATTTCTTTCTTCACTTTATCATTTCATACAGATCTCCTATTTTAAAAAAAATTCTTCAAATTCATGAAGTATAGCATAGCATAATAAAAATACAATATATTCCATTATAATCATATATCATAATTTGTTCAGTCTTTCTCCAAACAATGGACATTCACTTTATTTCCATTTTTTTTTGCTACTACCAAAATGCTACTTGAATATTTATGTGCATGAGTTCATATGGAAACATACACATATGCATGTACATGATTATATGTGTAGGTACATATATATACTATAAATATACACACATACACATATTTATTTTCAGATACGATGTTTCAGTTATCGACTTCCTTGGGTTATATAAAAGGATGTTTGGGTCAAGAGCTATGAAGAGTTAAATAACTTTTCTTATATAATTCCAAATTGTTTTTCAGAAATGTTGGACCAATTCCCAGATCCATCAACATAGTGGAAGGCAAAGGGTTTGTTTTTGATAAATCCATTTGTAGAAAATGTTAAATAATTTTTAAAAACCTATATGTAAAATATAAAGCAACTCATAAAGCAAAGTAATGTAAGAATACTGTTGGACTGGGAGTAAAGAGATTTCTTTTTTAATCTCAGGTCTTAGACCTGGAATCTGATCTAGTCTAATGATATGTTCTTGGTTGGAGAATCATTTCATCTTTCTCGACCTCAGTCCTCTTTTATAAAAATTGAATTAGATTATATATTTCTACATTTATATTCTGTATATTTTATATTCCACACTTATGTTATTATGTTATTATTTTTCTGCCTGTGCCAATTTTCCTATTCTTTCATGCAATAACTTGTCCAAACATCTATAATAAGCATTAACTCATTTATTTTCCTTGCTGTTTCCTTTATAAATAGTGAACACTTTTGTTCTCATTTCAACCAGAGCCCAGTGATAAATGGTGAACCTGAATTTTTATTTTCCATCAAGTGTCACATTTTAAATTTATTTAATGTTGTGATAGATGATCTCTAAAGTCCCTTTTAGTTTTAAAATTTCTATGATCCTACAATTTCCTGACTGGAGAAACTTAAATTTTACAAAATATATTTCATATTAATTATATCAGTTGTTTCTCACAATCACTTGGTGAAGTAGGTTTATTGTTATTATCATTATTCAGTGGAAAGTATACCGGCTGTGAAGTGAGGAAGACCTATATTTAAATCCTACCTCTTAAGCTCTTTACCTATATGATTTCACCCCTTTGAGCCTCGGTTCCCAAATCTATCATTTGGCAGGTAACTCTATCTAGACTAAGTCCCTTCTAGATGTATGATGCAATTTTATTAATGGGAAAACTGAAACTCAGAGAGTACAAGTAAGAGGATAAGGTCCTCTTACTCAATGTGACTCAGGGTCACACAGATGTTTAAATATCTGAGACAGGATTTGAATCCAGAAACAGGTACAATGGATGGACTGCTGGGCTTGGAGATAGGAAAATTAACCTTTCTGAAATCAAATCTGGCTTCAGATAGTTACTAGCTGTGGGAGCCTTTGGTAAGTCACTTTTTTCTGTTTGCCTCAGTTTCTCATCTATAAAATGCGCTGAAGAAGGGAATGGCAAACTATTCCAATGACTTTGCCAAGAAAACTCTAAATAGGGTTACAAAGATTTGAATACAACTGAAAAATTACTGAATAACAACTTCTTCATTCCAACTCTAGAATTATCAAGTATAATATGCTGCTTCTCTTAACATATTTTCCTCATTTGAAAAAAGACATCTATTTAATTTTGATTTCAACTTATGGTTGCAAATCCTGATTGGTTTCACTACAGAAGACTCAATTAACACATTCTAACAAGTATAGTGTTTATAATCACTGATTATAATATCATTTATTTGTGTTTTCTAGAAGCTATTTGACTTTTGGTTGCTTTTTTGTGGCCCTGTGCTATGTGATGATAAGTATGGATCTCATAACTCTGCAAATCTTGCAGTAACTTGTAATGCTATGGCTGTATTGAACAGCAAGGATATCTCTTATTTGTTTGTCAATTTTAATAAAGCAATGTACTGCCTGATAAAGTTTATTTTATATGCTCAAGGAACCATCTCAGGAAACATATCACCAAACAAAGAATAATTCCCAAATGGGCTTGTTAGTATTGGATTCTTTGGGAGAGAGGAATAAGGGAAATCTTGTATCCTTTACACTGATTGTGTTACCTGAAACATTAATACAACAGTTACAAAATATGGAGAAAAATTTAGGGCTCTCCAGGGTTAGATTTTCTCGTTTATCTGTGCATATGAGTGTAAAATAAATGAGTTCTGCACATTGAGGTTTGGCATAAGGGTCCATATTGCCTGGAGAGTCGTCTTGACCTTGATGGGGAGTTGCAATTCCATTGAAATCAATTGCCAATACAAGTTGAATGAAGTTCTTATGACTACCTAGTGTGCACTTCCCAGGCTTTCTGACAGTGCTGTGCAGCTCATAGTCATCTTTCAGTTCTTTAGTAGTTGAAAGGGACCTGTACCCTGCAGCTTTTCAGAAAATCAACTGAGAATTTGGCTTCTGTGTACTTTGAAAACATTCTCCACACACACACATTCCTTCTTGACTCCATCTCTCAGCTAAGCGTTGTTCTTTTTTTTCATTACAAATCAAAAACATTTGGTACGTTATTATTGCAACCCAAACCTTTTATTATTGTCATTAAAGTTTCATACATTGATGGAGCATGGCTTTTATTGTCCCACTTCAACAGCCCAATAGTTCTGATTAGCTCAGTGGAGTTCTCATTAAAGTAGAAGTTGTAGCTGGAACTCAGAAAATCAGGCTTCAACTTTCAGAGAGCTTATGATCACTACGTTTGTTTTGCTTTGACCTTGTGGGAAGCTTTCGTGGCTGAAATTTAGCCATTTTACCTATGAGAAGTCACATTGGGACAAGGGGCTAAGCATTTCCTAGGATGAATGTAAACACATTCTACTATTCTGCCCTACTCCTTTCTCCCAACACTTCCCAACCCCCACTTCTGCTCCACTTCCAGTTTGCAAAAAGATGAAATAAATGTGGTTAAGTTGACAACAGACTTTGAAAGTAAATATTTTAAAAGACAGTAATGAAACTAACATAAGTTTAGTGAGTATTCTTGGTGTTTCCAGTAATACTACCCCCCTTCTCTTTCTGCTTGAAGTTTTTAAAAAAATTATTACTTATTTTTAGCATTTATTTTTACAAAATTTTGAATTCCAAATTTTTCCCTCACTCCCACTATTCTCCCACCCATTGAGAAAGCGAGAGAGAGAGAGAGAGAGGGGAGAGAGAAAAAGCGAGAGAGAGAGAGAGGGAGAGAGAAAAAGCGAGAGAGAGAGAGAGACAGAGAGAGAGAGAGAGAGAGAGAGAGAGAGAGAGAGAGAGAGAGAGAGACAGAGAGACAGAGAGAGACAGAGAAAGAGAGAGACAGAGAAAGAGAAAGAGAGAGAGAGAGAAGAAAGAGACAGAGACAGAGAAAGAGAAAGAGAGAGAGAGAAGAGAAGAGAAGAGAAGAGAAGAGAAGAGAAGAGAAGAGAAGAGAAGAGAAGAGAAGAGAAAATTATGCTTCAATCTGCACTCAGACTCTATCAGTTCTTTCTCTGGAGATTTATAACATTTTTCATTGTAAGTCCTTTACAAATATCTTGGAATATTGTATTGCTGAGAATTGCTAAATTGTCCACAACTGATTATTATACAATATTGCAGTCATCATGTACATAGTTCACTTGGTCCTGCTCACTTTACTTTGCATCAATTCATATATGTTTTCTTAGGTTTTTCTGAGAGTATCCTGCTCATCCTTTCTTCTTCTTCTTTTTTTTTAAGTTTGGAAGTTTTGATGAACTTTAAATTGTTTGTACATTTATTTTTATTTTGCAAAACTTTTACATAAAAATCATGTTTTGAAAGAAAACATAGATCTTTCCCCCCTCAAAAAATCTTCAAGAAAAAATAAAGTTAAAAAAGAGTATGCTTCAATCTGTATTCAGATACAATCAGTTCTTTGGGTATGGATAACATCTTTCATCTTAAATCCTTCAGAATAGTGATCGATCATTGTATTGCTGAAAATATAAAAGTTATTCACAGTTGATCATTTTACCACATTGCTGTTATTTTGTATATTTCACTTTGCTTGATCCCAGGTTTTTCTGAGAACTCCTGCTCATTATTTCTCATTGAACAATAATATTCCATCACAATCATAAACCACAACTTATTCAGCTATTCCACAATTTATAGGCATCCCCTCAACTTCCAATTTTTTGTCCTGATAAGAGAGATGCTATAGAAATTTTCTGCTTGAAGTTCTTTTCCTTTTTATTTTTTAAATCTTTTTTAGGATTCATGCCTAGTAGTGGTATTGTTAGGTGAAAGGACATATATGATTTTATAGCCCTTTGGGCATGGTTTATATCTTCTGATCATTTATCAATTGGGTAATAACTTTAAAAAAAATAAATTTGACTCAGTTCTCTACATCTTTGAGAAATAAGGCCTTCATCAGATTAACTTGATTCAAAATCCTTTTCCCAATTACTACTGCTAATTGTATCCCCCCCATTTGTATTTTCTCTCTCCTTTTACCTGATTCTCCTCAAAAGTGTTTTGCTACTGACCACTCCCTCACCCAATATGCCCTCTCTTCTATCAGTTTCCTCTCTTCCCATATTCTCTTCCCCTTCTACTTTCCTTCAGGGTAAGATAAATTTCTATACCTATATTGAGTGTGTATGTTATTTCCTCTTTGTTTTCTCATCATTGCTTATAGCACAATAGTATGCTATCACAATCATGCCACAACTTGTTCAGCCATTCCCCACTTTGATGGGTATTCTTTCAATTATCAATTCATTCTCACCATAAAAAAGAGCTACTCTAAATATTTTTGTGCTTAATATGTTCTTTTTCTTTTCCTTTGATTACTTTGGGATATAGACCTAGCAATGATATCGCTAGATCAAAGGTTATGTACACTTGTATAACCCTTTGACTATTATTCCAAAATTGTTCTTCAGAATGATTTGAATCAATTTATAACTCCACCAATGATGCATTAGTGTCTCAATTTTTCTGTATTCTCTCCAACATTTGTCATTTTCTTTTTCTGTCATATTAGCTAATCTGATAGCTATGAGGCGGTACATCAGAGTTGTTTTAATTTGCCTTTGTCTAGTCATTTGTGTTTTAGAGCATCTTTTTTATTACTACAAATAACTTTAATTCCTCTTGAAAACTGTTGTTCATATCATATGAGGAATGATTTATATTTTTTCTAAATTTGACTCAGTTCTCCATGTATTTAAGAAATAAAGCCTTTTTCTAATCTTGGCTACTTTGGTTTTAATTGTGGAAAACTTTTTAAATTTAATGTAATAAAAGTCCACATTACTTATCATGATCTTCTCTATCTCTTGGTTAGTCATAAATTATTTCCTTATTCATAAATCCATGCTCCCCTAGTTTGCTTATGCTATCATCTTTTATGTCTAAATCATGTACCCATTTTGACCTTATTTATGTGGGAATTATGTGGGAAGTGTTGGTCTGTACTTAGTTTCTGTCAAATTGCTTTCCACTTTTCCCAGTACTTTGTCAAATAGTAAGTTCTTGTCTCAAAAGCTTGAATCTTTGTGTTTTTCAAACAGTAGATAATGATGATCATTTATGACTGTGTATTGTATACCTAAACTATTCTACTGATCCACAACTCTATTTTTTAGACAATACCATATTGCTGATGATTACTACTTTGTAAAACACTTTGAGATTTGAGATTTCATGCTTAATTCACTGATTTATTCTTTCTCTCTTTTATTAACATAAGCATTTAGAGATTTAAAAAAATTCCCCTAAGTCCTTCTTTGGCTAAATCCCACACATTTTGATATGTCGTCTCATTGTGGTCATTCTCTTAAAATAAATTATTAATTGTTTTTATAATTTGTTCTTTGACCTACTCATTTTTTAGGATCAGATGATTTAGTTTCCAATTAATTTTTAGCTTATACTTCTTAGACCCTTTATTGAATGTATTTTAATTGCATTATGGTTTGAAAGAGATACATTTAATATTACTGCTTTTCTGCATTTGTTTGTAAAGTTTTTAATGCCCTAATACATGGTCAGTTTTTGTGAAGGTATCTTGTACAGCTGGTTTTATTCCTGTTCAGTTGTATTCAGAGATCTGTTAAATCTAATTTCTTCTCAAATTGTATTCATTTCTTTAATCTCTTTCTTATTTATTTTGTGGTTAGATTTGTCTAGGTCTGAGAGGGAAGTTTTATTGTCTCCTTGCTCCTGTAACTCATTTAACTTTTCCTTTTAGAATCAGGATGCTATACCATTTGGTGCATATATTTTAGTATTGATATTACTTCATTGCCTATGATAAGTTTTAGCAAAATATAGTTTCTCTAAGTGTCTTTTGAAATTTGGTCTATTTTTGCTTTTTGCTTCATCTGAGATTACGATTACTGCTTGTTTTTTCTTTTTTTTTAAATTTAATTGAAGCACAATAGATTTTGCTCCAGTCCCTTATTTTTACTCTGTGTATATCTCTTTTTCAAGTGTGTTTCTTGTATTGTTGGATTCTAGTTACCAATCTCTTATTTAGCTATCTACTTCCATTTTATGAGTATAGTTTGTTCCATTCATATCCACAGTTATGATGACTGTATATTTCCCTTCATTCTGCTTTTTTCTGTTTATTTTTTTCTCTTTTTACCATGTCCTTTTCTGACTTTGGTATCTTCTTTTGAGTTTGTTCCTGATCTTTTCTGTCACCATGATGGTGTTGATGGTCATTTTCTTTTTCTTTTTTTTGTTTTGTTTTGTTTTGTTTTGTTTTTGCTTATTTTTTCAACTTATCCCTTGTCTTTTAACTTTACATAAAACTTGGGCTCTGTGTCAGGGGTGAAGGGGGCATTGTCTCAAGTTTCAGGTTTTATTTGCTGCTGTTTTCTGAGCTAGTTCAAGACAAAAAAATGATATGATTCAAGGAGAGGTGAGGTCATTGTTCTTCTGGTTTGTATCCTGGTCTTTATCCAGGAAGGGAACTATCTATCCTTCAACCAGAAGTACTAGTATTCCATGTGGCCCTGGAATTGTAACTAGGTCCCCGTTGTCTTATAGTCACAAGTGCTAGTGCCCCCTTCTGCCTTGAAACTGAGACTAAGTTCTCTCTCCTTTATGAGAAATCAGAAGTTCTTCTCTTGGGGCTGACACTATGACCAGGACTCCTGATCTCCTGTGGCTGCAAGTGTTAGTGCTCCTTTGGAACTGTGACCTAGAACTGCAGGTAGGCAAATGCAGCAGTGCCCTGAACCCAGTGCTGGCAGTCTCTTGTACTTTCTTTCTGACTAGTTGTCTTACCCCCTTACTGTTTCTGGGCTGAGTACTCCTAACCCTGTTGTTGTTGCTTTGTAGCTGCCTCCAAAGCCTACTCTGGGCTACGTACTGTATTAGCTACATAGTACAGTGAATAAAGTGCAGAGCCTGGAGTACTAAATGCTCCTTCCTGAGTTCAAATCCAGCTTTAGACACTTACTACCTGTGTGACCCTGGAAAAGTCACTTAACCCTGTTTGCCTCAGTTTTTTTTTAATCTATAAGATGAGTTGTAAAAGGAAATGGCAAACCACCCCAGCATCTTTGTGAAAGAAAACTCCAAATGGGGTTTCAAAGAGTCATGTCTGAAAAATAATTCAACAACCAAAACCTTCTGCTTGTATTGCCATGCTGTACACTGTATTCCTGGCCAAAACCCATCTCATGTCATAGACCTCTCCTGCCAACCCTCTAAGTTGTCTTGTGCTGGAAAAACATCTTACTCTGACTTTCTGTTGGCTCTGCCATTCCAGAATCTGATTTGAAGCATTATTTTAAAGTTGTTTAGAAGGGAATGTTGGAAGAGTTCAGCTGACTTGCTGCCTATACTCTATCATCTTGGCTTTACCTCTCGGCCTGAAATTTTAAAGCTCATTATGGCCAAAAAAGAGAAGGCCACCAACAGATAGGCTCTGTGGGGAATAAAGCTCCTTTTTTTCTGCTTCTAAGGAAGAAAAATTGTGTTTGGATTGAACGGTACATCCTGATTTCATGGTGTTGTCAGATATGGTACAACTTTTGCCTTAGCTATTTCAACCTGAGTCAAGTCTCAGTGTTTCTAGTTTGGGGGAATATTCCTAGATTCTTTTTATTTTATTTGCTTTCTCATCCTGTGAGTCACCAAACTCGATAAAAACTCCCATCCCATGCTTAAACTACTAGGATTTTGTAAATTGAAATTGAAATTCACCATATAATATCAAGCTCAGAAGTATAGAAATAGCTAGTATTACTTCCAGCTGAAAGTAGTGAGAAAAGAAAGGATAAAAAAATGAACAAAGATCTTTCTTATAAGGAATGGTACCAAAATTTTTTAAAAAGCCTATTATCAAAATCATTTTAGCTCAATGAGTACAAGATGGCAACCTGATCGAACTAATTTTCCTTTTTCTTTTCCTTTTTTGAGGAAAAATATTCGAAGTTCAGGAGTTAAGTTGTCTATGCTGAATATTAATTCATAGGATTAATAGGCTGCAGTGTTTACTGTAAAACCAATCACTAAGCTGACACCAAGGAGCAATGCAAAACCTAACTTGTTGGAAAGTGTGTCTTATTCAGAGGGTCTTTTATTGCAGCAAACTAATGCTCAGCAATAATCATCTACTTTCTTCACAGAGGTGTTATTCATTTCCAGGCAGCCAATCAATTTCTAGGGATCTGTGTGGAGTTTCACACCTCCAAGATCTTGCCTTTCTTGAGTAACAATTTCCTCTGCCATACCCTGTCCAGACAGCTTGTTTCTTCTCAGTCATCAGCCCATACTCTGATGACCATTTCTTCAGGGAATCTTTACTATCAGTCTTAACAAACACTGGGTCATTCTACTACTTAGTAGAGTTGTAAGGTCCAGTGGTATTGTTTTAAATTCTGGCTCTCCTTTCCCTTCCCCCCTCCCTCAAAAAAAATATAGGATTTGCTGTATGGTACAGTGGGAAGAGTACTGGTTTCAAATTCTAGCTCTGCTTCCAGGATCACTTGTGTCACCTGTATGACACTGGGCAAATCATTTTCTTTCTCTGGATCCCTCCATCTGAGGGAAATGAAGGAGTTGGACTGAATGGTTTCTAAGGTCTCTTTCAGCTCTATATATATGATCCTGTGATCTTTTCAGAGAGGGTTTTCTTACTCCTTGTGATTAGAAAATAAATGAATATGAAGGATAGAAATCCCTTCCTTTTATAGGGCTCCCATTCATTACTCTATGCAAAGGTTCTTAACCTTTTTTGTGTATATGTCATGGACTCCATTGGCACTCAGTGAAGTCTACAGACTTCTCAAAATAATGTTTTTAAATTTAAAAAGTAAAATACACAGAATTACAAAGGAAACAAATTATATTGAAATAATGATGTAATTTTTTTCTCGTTCATATTCACAGACCCTGGAAATCTATGCATACACGGACCCCTTGTAACCTAGGCTCAATCCCCTGATCTAATGTCTACTTTAATTTTTAATTATTTAAAAAATTAACCAAAATCTACTTTCTCTGTAAAATATTTGTAATAGATATTTATAGTCAAACAAAACAAATTACCTCATTAAACATGCCTAAAAAATATTTATGTCTCAATTTGACTTATCTTTCTCACATGTATTTTAAATTAGTTTTCTAAATTGGTGAGAAAATCTTTCTACCTAAACAAAAATTAAAAATTTCAATTTTGGATGTAAGTAGCCATTTCATTTCTAGGTCAGCTCTTAGCCTCCTTTATAATCTCTTCCAAGAATAGTGCTCTTTGTTGATATCCTTTGAAGAAGATTTAATTTTCATTTTTTTATTTTTTAACACATTCTGATATCATGGTTTATTAAAGAGATTCTGGAAGCAGGAACTGAATGGTCTATTAGAGTCAGAGGACTGCCTTAATAAAGAAAGTGGTATAATCATTAGAATATTAAATTGCATCAAGACCTTTTCTTCTCCCAATCTGCTTTTATTGAATTTTTGTCGTGAGCACTAATGTAGAGTCATTCCACATTTTACCTTCCATTAGGACCTTGGCAAAAGACATAGAAGTCCTTAAGTAGTATAATGGTAGATTTGTGTGTGCATGTGTCTTGGTATATAGAGCTTGCATTTGTGTATACTACTTGAGTAACTAATTGGGCAATTGAATTGCAATTAAAGACTACCTCAAATAGATACCAACTAATAAATCACTTAAAATCACACTGGGAGCACTCACTATGAGCATTCCACTAGGTGTAATGGTATGGAAGGGAAGACAATCCTTGGACTTTAAGAACTGACATTCCAAAAAAGCGAAACAGAACAAATTATGTCTGTCTGTCTATCTTTCATCTATCTGTTCTATTATAAGAAAAGGGCAAGAAACCTTGTGTGTAAACATACAAACAACTAAACTCAACAAGCATTTCAAAAACAAACAAATGGACTTTTTGCAAAAGGCACATGAATATCATGAGAGCCCACTGTATCCAAAGCTGTGATTGTGATATCAGCCATATCCTACCTCTGCTATTGTCTGCTCAATAACTAGAATGAGTAACAGGTATATCTTGCTTTTAGGAATAGGTACACAGATATACCCATATTACAGCGACCTGCTAAAATTCATTAATACTTCCCCTGTGGCCTTTAAGACAAAATACATATCTTTGGCTTAGAAATCAAATACATTATACCATCTGACTTCAGTTCACTTTTCCAGGTTTATTTCTTATTACTCCCTTTTATATGTTCTCTGTTTTAGCCAAACTGATCTATTATTTGTTGTCTGAACTTGACTTTCTTTTTTTTTTTTTTTTTTGCACTTTTTTATTATAGCTTTTTATTTACCAGATATATGCATGGGTAATTTTACAACATTGACAACTATCAAACCTTTTGTTCCATTTTTTCCCCTCCTTCCTCCCATCCCCTCCCCAAGATGGCAGGTTGACCAATACATGTTAAATATGGTAAAGTATAAATTAAATACAATATATGTATACATGTCCAAACAGTTATTTTGCTGTACAAAAAGAATCGCACTTTGAAATAGTGCATAATTAGCTTGTGAAGGAAATAAAAAATGTAGGCGGACAAAAATAGAGGGATTAGGAATTCTATGTAGTGGTTCATACTCATTTCCCAGAGTACTTTCTCTGGGTGTAGCTGATTCTCTTCATTATTGAATAAATGGAACTGATTTGGTTCATCTCATTGTTGAAGAGAGCCATGTCTATCAGAATAGATCATCATATAGTATTGTTGTTGAAGTATATAATGATCTCCTGGTTCTGCTCATTTCACTCAGCATCAGTTCATGCAAGTCTCTCCAGGCCTTTCTGAAATCATTCTGCTGGTCATTTCTTAGAGAATAACAATATTCCATAATATTCATATACCACAATTTATTCAGCCATTCTTCAATTGATGGGCATCCACGTAGTTTCCAGTTTCTGGCCACCACAAAGAGGGCTGCCACAAACATTCTTGCACATACAGGTCCCTTTCCCTTCTTTATTTCTTTGGGATATAAGCCCAGTAGAAATGCTGCTGGATCAAAGGGTATGCACAGTTTGATAACTTTTTGAGCATATTTCCAAATTGCTCTCCAGAATGGCTGGATGTATTCACAATTTCATCAATAATGTATCAGTGTCCCAGTTTTCCCACATCCCCTCCAACATTCCACATTATTTTTCCCTGTCATTCGAGTCAATCTGACAGGTGTGTATGAACTTGACTTTCTATTCCTTATCTTGGTATTTAGAATGGACTTCTTTCTCACATTCACTGGTGTTTTAGTATTTCTAAAAAGCAGATTCTACTTTTTCATTGACTTTCAGTAAAACCCAAAGATATAGTCACATTACCCTACAATAGATTGAATTGAAAACTTGTGGTGAAAAGTGGGTCATGATGGTGATTTGATTCGTGGCATTCTAAGTGTTGTAGTCCTGGGAATGTTTTTGTCACACTACAATTTTTTTTTAACATTTTACTGTAAATAGTAACTAAGTACCTAATTGTGTAGGTACTATGCTAAGTATTAAATGAGGGATACCACAAAATTTAGATAAAACAATCTATGTTTAAAAAATAGAACTTTTGGCAATTGTCAATGTTGTAAAATTACCCATGCAAATATCTGGTAAATAAAAACTATTATTATTTTAAAAAAAATAAATAATAAAAAATACAGTTTAATAAAAGGATAGAAATAGGTACAGGGATAGGTATTAGATTGCTCATTTACATGGTATAGGGAGTTAGTGGGTGAGAAAACTCCTTTTACCATGGTATCTGCAACTAAATATTACAGACTTGCCAAATAGCCAATGAAAATGTATTTAGCATATATATGTCAAGCAAGAGACACAATGAAAGGAAAAAGACAGCTCCTGCTCTCAAGGAGCTCACAGTCCAATGTGAGAGACAACATGCAAACAACTATGTATGAACAAAATATATACAGGACAAATTAGAGATAATCAACAGAGAGGAGAAACTAGCATTAAGGGAAAATCGAGAAAGGTTTCTTATAGAAGGTGGGATTTTAGCTGGGAAGTGAAGGAAGCTAGAGATGAATAGGGAGAGAATTCTCAGCCAATAAAAATTTCCAAAGATATAGTGTCATGGAAGAAACAGCAAGAGATTATTGTCACTAAATTTCAGAGCAGTTGGTGGTAGTATGAGTAAAGTATAAGAAGGTTAGAAAGTTAGGAGGATTTAATATTTGATACTATAGGTGATAGGGAGCCAGAGTATTTTATTGACAGGTGTTGGAATGTAGCAAGGTCAGATGTGCCTTAGGAAAATTAATTTAACAGCTAATTGGAGGATGGACTGGAATGGGGAGAGCTAGGAGCCCAACCAATAAACTATTGCTATTAGTTAACATATTTCTGCCTTTAGAGTTGATTAAATTTGAGTTTGTAGTTACAATAATATGAGGAATATTTTGTTCTAATAAGTTTATTTATTTGAAATCCTATAAAATGATTTTACTTAAAGTTATAAAAAAAACTATAAGTTATTTTGGGGGAGGGCAAGACAACTGGGATTAAGTAACTTGCCTAGGATCACACAGATAGTGTTAAGTGCATGAAGCCTGATTTGAACTCATGTCCTCCTGACTTCATGCTGGTGTTCTATCCACTGTGCCATCTAGTTGCCTTTAAAAACTTTACATACAATCTTATCATTTTGTATATATTCCCAAGGAAGACTGTCAGGAAGCAAATATCATAGTGTTCCCCCAATTTTTGAATTGGAAAGATGAGACACAGTAAAGTGAAATGACTTTCTAAGGTGATATTTAATGTCATTGGCAAACAAAAATTGTATTTCTTGATCTAGTATTGTGTTGATCATGTATGTCATTGATTTCCCAAACCCAAATTCTGGGATATTATTAGGATGTTAATTACAAGGGAGCAGACACATGTTAAACTTGTGCTCTATAATCCTCCTCTCCCATCCTGCTCCACCCATTTTTCCAATGAATGACTTAAAATGCTTTGGAGAAATCTAGGTTTCCTTGGATATGAAAAATATTGTAATTCCACCTCCTTCTATCCCAACTCACGCCACAAACATTAAGTACATGCCATGTATGAACACTATGCTAAGCCATATTTTTACTTTTATTGCTCAACATCATGTAGCCACATCTTTTAACTTTGTTGAAGTGCTCTAAATGTCCTAATCCCCTATTAGATTTTATGACCTACTTCTCCTCCCATTCAAATGTTCTATTCAGTATATATATATATATATATACACATACACACACACATATATATATATATACACACCTATATATACATATATGTATACATACATATTATACATATATATATATATAATATTTTAAAGTTAATTTTAAGTTAAATTAACTTTAACTTAATTTAAAAAAAATGATGAGAAAAGTCTTGGTTTGAGGGACAGTAGTTATAATGGTCACAAACTAGGGGTGTGAATTGTTGTTCTAAAAGTATTATTTATAAGGTTGATTGAAACCATAAAATATGGATTAATGAAGGAGTTGGAGTTAAGCTCAATTCTGGGGAAAGCTTCTTAGGCATGGAAATGAAAAGGGTTTACTCTGGAAATGCAGGTTACATTAATTCTGGAACTAAGTTAATGAGGAGATGATTTCTAGACTAATGGGGTTCCTGAAATTCAATTAGCAGCAATCAATCAGTCAATATTTATTAAGCATTTAAATGTGCCAGTCATTGTGCTAAATGCTGGGGATACAAAAAAAAGGCAAAAAAGTATCTCTTTTCTCAAAGAGCCCACAGTGTAATGTGGAGTACATACAAACAAGCTGTATATAGGATAATTAGGAAATAATTAAAAGAAGGAAGGTTCTACAATGCAAAGTGGTTGGAAAAGGCTTCCTGTAGAGGATAATATTCTAGATGGGACTTAAAGGAAGCAAGGAAAGATAGTAGACATAATCTCTACCATGGTCTGCAACTATATCTAGCACTTTAGTATGGTAAAACATTCTAGACTTGGAGAAGTACTAGCTTCTGCTCTGTTATTTACCAATTGTATGATCTTAGGAAAAATATTTTGCTCCACTTTCATCATTGCTAAAATGGGTAGAACAATGTTTGCTCTGCCTGACTCATAGGAATGTTGTGAAGAAAATGTTTTATAATTCTAAAACACTATGTAAATGTGATATCTTATTATGATGCAATCTTAGCAGCATGAAATTGTCTATTATCTTTTGAAGCTTTATTGAAACTTTTGTTTTATACCATTCAGTAATTTCCCAATATGCAACTAGCCCCATAGAACCTTCCCTTGTAAGACAATAGTTAAGCAAAACTGACTGATGTCATGTGTACAGCATTCTATATCCAGAATCAATCACCTCTTTACTGAAAAAGCTGTTTCATCATTTGTCCTTTCAGCTCAAGATTGATTGCTGTTAATCTGAATTCAGCTGCCTTTTAGAATTGTTTTATTTACATTATTGTAGTCATTGTGAATATCGGTCTCCTAGTTCTGCTCTACTTGTTTTGCATTAATTCATATAAGTCTTTCCATGTTTCTCTGAACTCCTCGTATGTACTGTTTCTTATGGTACATTTATATACCATACTTTGCCAAGCCAAAGTCCAATTGGTAAGCACCAACTTTGTTTCCACTTTTTTTTTTTTGCAACTACTAAAACTAAAACTACTGTTATGATTATCTGATTGTGTAAAGCCCTTCTTTTTGTGTCTGACCTTACTGCTGAGTTGTAGGATTTTCTAGGTCAAGGGGTATGAACAATCTCGTTACTTTTCTAATGTAATTCAAAATTGATTTGACTAATTCATAGTTCCATCAATAGAAAGTATATTAGAATATCTTCCCATAGCCCCACACAATGACTAGTTTCATCTTTTATCATCCTTAAACTTAAAATCATGTTGTTTTATATATACATATACATACATATATAGGACAGGTAGTAGTGAATTTTCCCAAAAGCAGTTTCTTTCTACTAGACTAAAATATTGGCAAGAGCCTACTTCTGCCACTTACAAATTATTTGACTTTGAGCAAGTTACTTAAGTTCTCAGTTTTCTCATTTACAAAATTAGAATTTTGCATTAGCCCTTAATCTATGTTCCTTTGATCTGGAGATAAAATCTCAGAGATTTAATTTGAAATTCTCTTTTTATTACTAATTTGAAACATTTTCATGTGGTTGTTGATAGTTTTTAGTTTAAAAAATTATTCATGTCCTTTGACAGCTTTTTCTATTGAAGAATGATTCTAGCTCATTTATTCATTACTCTACTGGTAAATCAGATCAGGCTTAGCTTCTCTCCTAGAAGTGACTGTTTTTGTTTTTTTTTTTTTGTTTTTTTTGGTTTTTTGTTTTTTTTTCCAAAACCACTGGAGCAGTTGCTAAGTATCCCTCTTTCCTTCCAGTATGGTCCTGCTGATGGTGTATATATAATTTCCTCCTCCAACTGCTCTAGTGAATGTTGCTGTTGCCCTGCCATGATGGTAGTTAATGGACCTTCCAAGCCAACAAAGTCACCTGCCCAAGGAAAGAAAAAAAAACCCACAAAAAAGTAAAAGGTTTCCATGTACTTTGTGTACAATCTTAATTATTTATGTTCTCTAGCACTAGCTACCATTTGGAGTGAGATCACCATTTCACTGGGTAGACAGGTGCATCATTCCTCCTTATGCCTTTCTGTAGTCGTAGTATTGCCACTTTGAGAACTACAGCAAGGAGAGAGTCCAACTACAAGCTGTTTGTCCTTTTAAAAGGTCCCTTGACTAATCAGTTTTTCTGCCTCACTAGCTAGTTTGGGAACTTATTGATACCTTCCACTACAATACCTTAAGTCACACAAGGCTGAACGTAGTCTCTTCTCAACCTTAAGATTGCACTTTTGGTTGGAATATATATGGATATGCTCCAAAGGAATTAACAGATAACCAAATGTCTCATGAGATGATATTTCCTTTAGGCACATTATAAAATTAACTTCATTAACTCCTTTATTTGACTTTGCAAGGAGAAAAGATATGTCATATTTCCCTTTAATTATACCCTCTTTCTTCAGGTATCATGTCAAGATTCAAACAATAAACTTTCTTCAGCAGGGTGACCACTCATTAGTCACTGGACAAGAATCTCCTATTTAGAGTACCAATAGCTAAATTAATGTTTATAGACAATCTTAAATCTGTGTGACTGTTAGCACCTTGTCTCTTTTCTGTCATCATGCCATCACTATTAAGAGGTGAGGAACGCATAAGACTGTATTTTTCCTTGTTTGTTCCTGTATTGTTCCTTGATCAAAGAAATTGTCACCAAATAGTTACACCTCAATTGTGATGGGCTGTATCAAAAGAATCTAGGCTGGTTCTTACAAAGCAGATACAGTCTCTTGTCAAGACTATGGTCAAAACTTTTCCATCATGATATATAACCTGCCAGAGTTTGTGCTTCACTTCTGTGCCTTGAATCTAGCCTCAACACTATAACACAATGAAATATTGATGAAGAATTTGTGGAGAATAACTTGTATATCAGACTCCTGCCACTTCCTGAAATATTTGATAGAAAAATTTCCTTTAATTCTGTAGTTTTGCTTTTCATTCTAGCAAGTGTCTGAGGTCAGATTTAAACTCATGAAAATGAGTCTTCCTGACTCCAGACTTGGGACTCTATTGAGTAATCTATACATTCTTTACAATAACACTTTTGCCTTTTGTGATATTATGTATTCCCTATTTCATTTTAGATTGTCTTTTCTTTCCTTTTTTTTTTTTTTTGTTACATATTAAGTGACTTGTCCAGGGCCACACAGCTAGGAAGTGTTAAGTGTCTGAGACCATATTTGAACTCAGATCCTCAGACTTCAAGACTGGTGCTCTAGCCACTGCACCACCTAGTTGTCCCTCATTTCAGATTTTCAATCAGAGATCTAGAAGGTATCTTCTTCCATGCTCCTTTATTTTTTTCTGTGATCTTTTTTGTTTAGATGACACAAATATCTAAAGCAAATGCTGCAAGATGCTGGTCTAAGCTTATTTTCTGCCAAATTGCTTTCTAGTCTTCCTAGCTATCCTTTTTGAATTAAAAAGTCATTTCCCCAATAGTTGTGTTCTTGGGTTTATTAAAAATTGTACTATATTTGAAAGTGTTTTTACTGAAAAGACGAGTATGAATGACTAGTAATTTTATATGAACTCCTTGGATCAGCCTTTCTTGAAGTCCCAAAGCTTAAACCTATCCATCTGCCAAAGCTGCTTCCCTTAGCAGATATCTTCACAGTACCCTTCATCTCAATTTGTTAGCTTTCTTTTGCTGAAACATTTTAGGAGAGAGACTGAACCAAGCAATAATAATATCTTGCAGGTTTTATTATTTTTAAAAATAGGTTTTACATTATATTGCTTGTTGGTATGCCATAAAAGTCATTTTAGGAAAAGCCATCTGCTATTTTGTTTCCAAATATCAGAGGCAGAGCTATGTCCAATTTTAATGTCATAGTGTTGGACTGTGTGCTGTGTTAATTTGTCCTACGATAACAATGAATTAAAGGAGATGCTGAAGAAGGGGCATCTAAAGGGAATCTGTCTCCTCCAGATAGCAATAATGATTCCAGGAGACAGCTTTTGTTGAATTATCCATATCTTTCCTTAGCCATATATGTGCAATCCACCAGCTTCATAGCACAGTCATAGATAGAAAAACATTGTGGAAAAGTAAAGTGTGCATTTCTTAATAGTTTATCATGAACAGCAGTAATTTTAGGGCTCAACAGAAGAAAGATGGGGTCACTTTCCTCAATGGAAAACTCTTGGTATGGCATGAAGCTGGTTCTTTTTTTTTAATTAAATATAGGATCCTTTATTTATTTTTTCTTGAGAAGGCAGGGGTACAGTTGTTTACTTTGCTGTCAGAGGACACCTGCAGTTAAGCTCATAGAGAAATTCTTAATAGCTCTAGGGAGCTGGAAATCAGACCTTTAGCATGATAAAGATTTCATCCAGGCCAATCTAGTTCCTTGGAGAGACAGGCCCAAGGTTTTTAAGAACTAACTGCTTCTAAAGAAGAGGTGGATATTGCTCTAGAAGCTAACCCTGAGTTGGAGTTAAGTTAGAGAAAACAGGGACAGAGTCCATTCTAGTGATCTGACAGTTTAATCTGAGAGACTTTTTGGATGTATCATTTGTGTGGAAAATTCAGGATGCCGTTTCTGTCAGGATATACATTTGGCTCAAAGGTCCTGCAAATACCATTTCCCCCTAATTGTATATTTCATAGTTTCCAGGCAAGTGAACATTTAAGGAAATGTCCTTTCTATTACACAATTTCAAAAATTTCCTAAGCCTACACTTGATGGAAGCCTTACTTATGTCCATAGAGGCAATGTAGTATGATGGATTTGGATTCCAAATCTCCCTCTTACACTTACTAGTTGGATGATCATGGACAATCTTCTGGAGTCCAGTTTCATCAAGTATAAAATAGACATGATAATACCTTTATCTGAGGCAGCTAGGTGATGCAATGGAGAAAATTCTGAGTCTGGAGTCAGAAAGACTCATTCTCTTGTGTTCAAATTTGGCTTCATACACTTTATACACTAACTGGGTGACCCTAGACAAGTCACTTCACCCTGTTTGCCACAGTTTCCTTAGCTGTAAAATGAGCTGGAGAAAGAAATGGCAAACCCCTCTAGTATCTTTGCCAAGAAAACCCCAAATGGGTTCATGAAGATTCAGATATGACTAATAAATGATTGACCAAAATAATCATATCTATCTCACAGGAACATTCTGAAGTTCAAATGAAATAATGTATATATGGTGCCTTACCAACTCGAAATAATATTCTGTCCCTGTGGGCTATTCCTATCAGTGGAACTCTTGGAAGGCAGTGAGTGTGAAGCAGTCAGACATTGAGGTGTGCAGTAACTTTGGGATGGTAATGAAAAGGAATTGAGTTTATTATGAAAATTAGTATAGAGCATTTGCTGAGGGGTATGTATGTGTGCATGTGTGCAACCCCCTTGTGTGTGTGCTTATATACCTATGGATATACTGGTAGACTAACATAAAGCATGTTGACAGTGATAAAAAGAAAACAAAGAAATTCTGTTGCCACAGATATTGATCTCTCCGAGCGTATGTACCATTGAAATGTAGAGGAGGAAATGGCTACCAGAATAAAGGCAGGCATTCTGCTCTCCCAGCATCACACTCTGTGACAGACTGTTAAGGCAATACTTATGGTCCCAATCACACATTTCTCTTCTAGGAATCAGATTGAGGGGATGCAGAGGCCCAAATCAACTACTGCAGTATGGCTGGCAATCTCAGAGAGATGACGACCTGCCAAATTCCTGACACATAGGCGGATGTGTAAGTGGTTGTAGTAACTTACCCAAAAAGCTGTTTTTCCTTAAAAAATATTTTAAATTTCCTCGTAGAAAAGTAAGACAATTAAACATATATATACATATAAGTATGCATATATATTACACAGTACACACATGCACATATATCATGTGTAAATATCTATATATGTGCATGTACATACAGTTATACATATATATACAAATATATGTACATATTCTTTTAGTCTCCAAAAGTTACTCAGGCAGCAAATAGCTTCAACAGGGGTAATGAGTTGCTTTTAGCTCCTGGTCTTGGCTGGGGTGATAGGATCAGAGTGATATGAATCTGTGTGGGCATAAGCAGGGACAAATGGACAGATCACACACCTCTGTCTCTATTGGGGTTGCCTTTGAGAAGAAGTTGCTGGGAAATAAATGGCTTTAATGGAGAGGAAAGGTGGAATAGCATGCTTAATTGTGTCATTGAATTCAGCAGGAAAACAATAATGACAATAGCAATAACCAGGACAAAGAAGGCCTTGTCTGATATTTGTGACTTAAAACAGTAGCATGAAACTTTCATCATCTTGTAATCTATAAATGAAATGAAAGCTGATAGCTTATGTCTCTTAAACAAATCTGCAATGGCACTTACAACAAGGAATTAGTCATGTCTTGGGAATGGGCTTCCTAGAAATCTTCACTATCTGTGGGGAGTTTATTAAACATATGAACTGCATAATATTTCTCTGCACAGTGGCCATTTGATTACCAGGTTTCTACTTTCCTAAATTCTCCTCAACATAATATTTCTTATAAAGCTACAACATGCCGTGATTCAGATGGAATCCCACAGGGAGAGGTACAATTAAGAATCTTATGCAATAACACATTCCTTTGTCCTTATAATTAGCATATGTATGGGCATCTGCAGTGGAAAAAAAAAGTGCTGATGCAAGGACTCTGAGTTTACTTTTTATTTTTGCTGCACCGTATTTGATATATTTGAGTTATACTTATATACCTCAGCATTATGATAACACCCAGGCACTGACTCCTAGGATAATGACACTTAAAAAAAAAAAAAAAAAAAAAAAAAAACTAATCTCCTCTGCAAATGTCTTATCTGTATAAATTCTGACCTCTTTGGCTATATCTATTCAACTTCAAAACACATAGTCAATTCAAGTTAGAAAGTCCATTTAGCCAAGTTGACATACCCAGATGACTTAATGTTGATGTTGATTGGGTATTTAGGTGTCCACTTGCTGTTGACATTCACAACATCCCAGCTCTTGCCTTTATGTCTTTTCATAGGCTGCCCCTCAAACCACCAATAGCTCTCTTCTCATTTTCATCCCTTGGATTATCTGCTTCCTTTTAAGCTTCTGCTCAAGTGCTACAATCTACCAGACTCTTTCTTGATTCACCCCACTTTCCTATTTGTTCATGATCTCTCTACTTGGGATTATTTTCCATCTACTTTGTATACAATGTATTTTCATTTATTTTTATGTGTGCATATTGTCTCTTTCCCCTATTAGAAGTGAAAGTTTTTATTTTTATAAAAAAGTTAGTGAAATGTCTTGCTCAAAATAGGTTTTTAATACATGCTTAAAGAAATGTATTATATTGAATCAAGCAATTTGTTGCCCCTTGAAAGTATAAATTCTACCCAGGGACATGAGTAAGGTTACAGTAGAATGGAGAGAAGAGTTTGCATATGTGTAGACAACTTCCATTAAGTGGGTGCTAAACATGGCACCCTTCTGAAAGCTACAAGTTCAATACTTGCAAATGAAAGCTATAGCAGTGGCTCAAGTAGAATCTTGAATGGGAAGAAAGATAAATGGTTGGTATAGGACAAAATTGTCTGGACCTATTTTTAAGGTTCCACTTTTGCTGATGTCATCCATTTTCTGCTTACATGTAGTTCCTTAGGTTGAATTTTTTTGAACACTTACATAGTATTTCAATGATTTATATAACACTTAGAATATTATGTTTTTTGAAAGACTCCTCTAAAGTAAGAGGATATGGTTGCATAACCACTGCCCTTTTTTACATAGGTTGATCTTTTTTTTTTTTTTTTTTGTAGATACAAAAATCCAATCATAACTCATCAAAATAGGAAGGTGATCCTGGGTTCTTAAATACTATGCCAAAGAAGCATAAGATAAGGCAGATTTGATCAGAATGGAAAGCTTTTGATTAGAGTTCCAATAACAGACTGTGTCTGCTTTCTGAAAACCTAATTTGATACTGCTTATCACAAGTAAGCTGACCATTTTGTGATGAATTATTTGGCCTAGGCAATCCATGAAATAAAAATGCCCAATGGCCATCAGTTCTATACAGCCTTTACTTCTTCAGGGAGAGTAGCAGAGTTACTGAAAAGGGACAGAGGGTGTTAATTTTTTAAGTTTTAAGATTGACTATAAACATTCTTAGCTCTTGGTGAGATCCTTTTTAATGTGACATCTTTGTGTATTGACCAATGAATGGGTATACTACTGAAGAAATTGAACTGTGCCAATTTTAACATATTGTCTATAAATTAAACCAGATAGAAAAAAAGTTGAAATCAAGTGGTAGATGAGTAGAAGGATGGATTTGGAAGTTGATGGAGTTAGTTTTTATCATGTGCCCAAAGGCAAGAAAAATTACTTCATCTACCACTATAGAGCTTATATGTTTTTAAAAAGAGACCACTATGAAAACAAGTACAGTTTATAAACTAACATCTGTTGCAAAGGATGAAGATGGAAAGAAATCCTATAAAAATCATAAGTATTCTCCCTCCAAATTAAATTAACATATGTTTTGATGTTTGGAGTCTCTAATGTAAAGGTGGGGATAAGGAAGGATGACAAAAAAATAAGTTGGAAAATAATCAATAATAAAAGCCAAAGATTCCACAGACGCCTTATAGCTATTTGTCATGAATTCTTTAAAAAAGGGATTTTGAAGGTGCTGGACAGGGTGATCACCAAATTACATTACAAAAAGTGAAAATAATTATATTTTAACAGATCATATAAAACTAGTTACTGATATAGAAATCATTTCTGAATCAGGTAAGGTAGCTAGAATATTGACTTGTTATAGCGAAGATTATAATTTGGCAACACAGTAAAGAGAAAAAACCAAAATGAAGAAAATAGTTGGCACACAATTAAAACAATTCCATCCTGACCAATTTAATCAAGTTCCTGATAATGAAAAATATGTATTGGAGAAAGACATAGGAAGTTTATTAGAAGTTTAATATAGACATAGAAATTTATATATTCATAAGGAATATTCATAACAGCAAAAAAAAACCATGAAAAAAAATCATTAGCAGAAAACATTCCAGGCAAGAGGATATGTAGAAAAGGTTTAGAATATAAACTAACTTGCAAAATTTTATGGAGAAGGATGAAGGAAGATTATGGGCAATATCACTTCATAAAATAGAAGCAATAGAGAGTATAATCAATTTTTTAAAATCTTGGTAGATATCTAACTAAACAAGTTCATTGTAAGGCTATTTAAGATTTTAAGCAAGGACAACAAATGGATAAAAGGTGATAAAGATCTGCAAAGATTTTTAGGACGCTCTTTTCCATTATCAAGGATAGTAAAGCTATGATACTTGAAATCTATACCACAGTTTCAGGTAAGCATTTAGAGGAAGTAAAAATAGCACTAAAGAAAGCAAACATGGGAAAAGCATCTGGATTAAACTGTGTGTGTGTATATGTATGTACACACATATATAATATTTGTGCAGAAAGTAATACAATTGTGAATGTTGAGGGATTAATTCACAGGGTGTTTGAAGGGAGGAGAAGATACCAAAGATGTGGGAAAAACTTGGATCTTAATAATATTTTTAAAAAGACGGTATACCAAGAAGACATCTATGTATAATTTTTATGAAAATATGTTACACACATATTGAAGGCATCTGACAAGGATATTAAGAGGGATTGAGCATGATTTAATAAATAATATTCCACAGTAGATTTGTAGATTTTATATATATATATATACATATATATATCATATATTTATTATACTATTATCATCACAATTGGCTGGAAGATATAGATAATATGAATTTACACTGCATTTATTATTCATGGGATTTTAAAAAAAAGCATTTGATTCAATTAGAGCAAAATGCCACTTTTGAATGCTCTCTTTCAACTATATCTCTCTCATCAATATATCAAAATTATTCCTTAGAACACAGAACTAGAAGATTAATTTTTGTTCAATAACACTTTGACCATTGTTATCAGGTGAGGCATAAAAGAGAAAGATGTATGCTCATCAAAGGTGTTTGCCACTCTTATGGATGAGATCCAGCAAAGAATAATTTCCTATGAGTAATGTGGTTTTCCAGTTGCTCTTATTTGTAGATTATATTGTACTGGTTGCATAAAATTTTAGAAACTTCTGGAAGAAATCTATAAACAACTCAAGAAGAGTTTGGTCTAACCATTGATACAGGAAAAACTATGTGGATAAAGAGTGCTTATACTTTTAGAGTTCATGAATAAGTATATCCATCTTGGGCAGACAGTGCAAATAGATGACTTGGGTCCAGCATTAAATAGGTGGAAGAAAATGGGCTGGATTTCAAAGCATCTTTAATAACTTTAATTTTCTTCCAGAAACAAAAACATATCCTTTTAATGCCAACATTTTCGCAGTGTTGTATGATATTGAATCATGGAACTGAAATCTCTGAAGATTTAAAAATATAGAGATTTAGCAAATAGTAAATAAACCCATTTATTCATATAGCAAATAGAAATAAGGAAAGCATATATATGTATATTAAATATACATATATATATACAGATATATACACACACACACATCTCTCTCTCTCTCTCTCTCTCTCTCTCTCTCTCTCTCTCTCTCTATATATATATATATATATATATATATATAAATACTGGACAACATAGAATGAATGAACTCTCTTTTTGGGAGCAAGATAACTCAACTCAACCAAGTGAGAGTTTAAGAATTCATTCAAAGGCAAATGCTCCACAGTTTCTAGTGTAGCAATCAATAGGGACATAATAGAGATTGCTACCTTCTCTACAGTTTCTTTTTACGTCTTCCCCTTAAGTAACCTAAAGAGAGGTTGGAATGACACATCTTCTTTTTCAAAGTTAGAAGGTCAGAGAGTCAGAATTTCTCTTTTCTTTAAGTCTCATCCACTCTATCTTTATGCATGTGCAAAGTATTGATCTCTATCAATATATATATATATATATGTATATATCTATATATGTATGTGTGTGTTTATACATATATATGTATATATATAGGTTTATATAATATATATGCCTATATATATATACATACACATAAATATATGCAGGTTGTTACAAGAGTCTTGGTGCAGCCTTAAACTATTAAAGCTTAAAATGACAATAAGACTTTTGGTGCATCCTATACACATAAACACATGTAAATATATTCATATATTTATTTATAATTATTAATGTACATGCTACCTTTTAGATGGAATGTAAACTCCTTAAGGTTAGAGATAGTTTCACTTTTGTATTTGTATCACTAGCACCTAGCACAGTGCCTGACATTAGCAAGTTCTTAACAAAAGCTGATGAATAATGACAGACTCTCAGAGCTGGAAGGAATTTAGTCCAGCCTCCTCCCATTCCCGTGACCATGTGGAAATTCCACTCTTTTCCTGTCTAGCCCCAGCATCCATTACAGTACTCACAAAACTTTTGATTATAGGGAGACTTTAGATCATTGTGGATGTATGAATGGGAAGCTTTGGGTCCTGGCTTAAATGTTCTATATCTCCTATCATTATGGATTTCCTAAGCTGACTTCTCAGAACAAGGAACTGTGATATTTATCCCTGAAGAGAGTAAGGTAGATTTGAGTATATGTCTGAGAGAAGTTATTGCAGTAATGATGTGGCTCTTTCCTAAAATTTAACAGCTTTGGATTTATTTCACCCTTTTGTTCTGGAAGCTCATGGTAGAGAAAAATGGGGATAAATCCTTTCTTCTGAAGCCATTGAACAGTTTGGTTCTTCTCCTTACCACCCCTTTTCCAAGAGTATGAGATCCTAAAGGAAAAACAAATACCTATGAGATCCTATCAGGTTTCAGGTCACATTTCAGAAAAGATTGAACATAAGAGTTCTAGAAAGTAATACTCCATCCCTGCAAAGCCCAAAAGGAATAATAACAATAAACAGAGTGCCTTGAGCTCTTTGTAGGAAAGGCATAATATAAATCTAACAAACAAATGAATAACAAACAAATAAAATCCTAATGAAGACTATACATTTTGACCACACATTCCTCTTTTAAAGAGCCAATAGAATAGAAAACATACTTCTGTGTGGAATAGGCACTATGGAATAGAAACATCCCTGGAATTCAGCCCTGGTGTACTTATCAAATAATGTCAAGCATAAGCTAGAGATGGAAATCACAGAAAAAAAAAAGTCTATTTATTTACTTTGGACTTGGTTAGGGTTATCGTTTTGAGTTTGGGTTTATGGCTGTCCTGTAGATACAACTTCTGAAGAACAGAGATAGTACATGTCATAGGCAGGTAGGTGGCACAGTGGATAGCGTATTAGACTTGAAGGCAGGAAAACTTGTATTCAATCTTGCCTTTGCCTATGTAACCTAGACAAGTTCGCCATCAATTTCCTCACCTGTAAAATGGGGATAATAATAGCATCTACCTCCCCGGGTTGTGGTGAAGATCAAATGAGATAATAATCTCATGTGCCTGATACAGAGTAAGCACTCTATAAGTGCTATTTTTAGTATTGTTATTTTATAGTGTATAGTCAAATAAAATTTGGAAAGCAGTTTTCCTTCACTATTCTTAAATCAGACAACCAAAGATCCCATTTTGCTAGCAATTCACTACCAGGAGAAGACCCCTATTTATGGCATAGAATCCTAATCTGTGTATGGTTTCTACACCCTAGAAAAGATTGATGAGAAAGAGGTTTAATTTTTAAAATCTGAAAATAATTAACATATATTTAACAGGCATTTATTAAATTTATTAAATATTGGATACAAGGAAAGGCATTGTGTATATGATTGTGTTTTTCCCCCCACAACCCTACAAAGTACTATAATTAATATTGCTTCTCCTCACTTTTAGAGAGAAAGAAACTGAGGCAAAAAATGACAACTAAGGCCATGCAATTGCTAAGTGGTAAAGCTATGATTCAAATCCATTTTTTGACTAAAAGACAATCATTTTTTCACTGTTTCTCACTTCAATGTAATGAAACTAAATTCATTCAATTCAACTTTGTTATTCTAATTCAACTAACAAAAGGATATTTGCCTTACACATAAAGTAGGTTTTAGCACTGAAAGAAAGTATCATCTAGTCCAATGAACTCATTTTATACAAAAAGACTATTCACATTTCTGTGTACTTTATGAGTATATAAACACACACACACACACACACACACACACACACACACAAATAAAAGCTCCATAAAGTACGGATTACAAGTCACTTTATTCCCATTTTACAGACGATATTTGGCCTACAGAAAAAAAGTAACTTAAACAAGGTCATAAAACTGGCCTTGGCAGGATGCAGCAATTCTTGTGTGGCACTGACTCAGGAAAATTTCATAACACTCAACTTGGCATCTTTACTTGTTTCCTGATTCAAGAAAGGTGAATTAAGGATTCAGAAAAAAATTCCAACCATACAGAGTGTGAGAGACAAGCCCTATCAAAGATGAAAACCAATGGAATCATTTTATGAGATAATTTGGATTCTTTTTTCTGGTATATGAAAGTTTATTTTGAGGGATAAACTGATCAAATTTCCATAGAATAAAGATCATAAGTTTTAGAGTCAGAAGGCAATGTAGAGATCAAAAAACTATAGGAGGGGACAGCTAGGTGGTATAGTGGATAGAGCACCAGCCCTGAATACAGGAGGACCTGAATTCAATTTTGACCTCAGACACTTAACACTTTCTAGCTGTGTGACCCTGGGCAAGTCACTAAACCCCAATTGCCTCAGGGGAAAAAATAAGACTATAGGAGTTGGAAGGGTTTGCAAAGACTGTCTGGCTTAACCCCTTCATTTTGCAAATGAGTAAACTGAATATAATAAAAATAAAGTGTTTGTGTAAGGTCATCCAGGCAGTAACAGAGCAAGGACCTGAAATCAGGTTCTCTGACCACAGCCTGTGCTTGGATAATTAGGAGAAACTCCCATTATCTTTTATTTATTTTTTAAAAAATTCTCTCTTAATAACATGTTGAAACTATTTTAAAATGTTTTTAAAAGTTTTGAGCTCCCTCCCTCCTCTCCTCCTTGAAAAAGCAAGCAATTTAATATAGGTTATATATATGCAGTCATGCAAAACACATTTTCTTTTTAGTCATATTAAAAGAAAACAGACAAAAACCCCCAAGAAAAATAAAGGAAATAAAAACTATGTATACTTCAATTTGGATTCAGATTCTATCAGTTCTTTCTTTGGAAAAGTTCTTTTAAATTCTCTTGGATCATTGTATTGCTGAGAATAACTAAGTTGGTCATTATACAATATTGCTTTTACTGTGTACAAAGTCCTCCTGGTTTTGCTCACTTCACTTTGCATCAATTTGTATAAATCTCCCCAGGTTTTTCTGAAACCATCTTGCTTGTCATAATATATAGCCCAATAGTATTCTGTCACAATCATATGCCACTTGGTCAGCCATTGCCCAATTAATGGGCGATCCCCTCAGTTTCCAAGTTTTTTCCACAACTAAAGAGCTGCTATAAATATTTCTATAAATATTTTTGTCTATACCAGTTCTTTACCTTTTTACCTTTTTCTTTGATCTTCCAGACCTGGTAATGGTATTGCTGGGTCAAAGGATATGAATACCTTAGGGTATAGTTCCAAAATTGCTCTTCAAAATGACTATTCAGAATGAATAGTCCACAATTCTACCAACAATGCATTAATGTCCCAGTTTTTCCATATCCTCTCTAACATTTGTCATTTTCCTTTTCTGTTATGCTAGCCAATCTGATAGCTAGCTATAAGGTGATACCTCAAAGTTGTTTAATTTGTATTTGTTTAGTCAATAGTGATTTAGAGTGGTTTTTAAAAATATGACTATAGATAGCTTTGATTTCTTCTTCTGAAAACTATCCATATCCTTTGACCATTTATCAAATAGGGAATGAATAAGATTCTTATAAATTTGACTCAGCTCTTTATGTATTTGATAAATGAGACCTTTATGAAAGAAACTTATTACAAAATTTCCTCCAACACCCAGATTTCTGCTTTCCTTTTAATTTTAGCTACATTTGTTTTTTTTGGTGAACAAACTTTTAAATTTAATGTATTCAAAATTATCCATTTTATATTTCATAATGCTCTCTACCTTTTGTTTAATCAGAAATTCTTCCCTTATTCATAGATCTCAAAGATAAGATATTACATACTTCCTTATTTTGTTTATGATATCACCTTTCATTTCTAAATCATATGACCATTTTGATTTTATCTTGGTATATGATGTGAGGCATTGGTCTATGTCTAGTTTCTGCCAAACTGCTTTTCTGTTTTCCAAGAAATTTTTGTTAAATAAGGATTTCTTGTCATAGAATTTTTGAATGTTGTACTTATTAAATACTAGTTTACTATGGCCATTTTTACTGTGTATTTTATGCCTAATTTATTCCATTGATTTATCATTCTATTTTTTAGCCAGGACTAGATGGTTTTTATGATTACCACTTTGTGATACAATTTGAGATTTAGTACTGTTAGACCATTTTCCTTCTCTTTTCCCTCCATAGATTCCTTCGATATTCTTGACCTTGTTCTTCCAGATGAATTTTGTTAATTTTTTCTAGTTCTATAAAATATTTTTATTTAAAAATTTAGTTAATATTTCCCCCACTTACATTTAAAACAATTTTTTTATATTTTTAAAAAAGATTTTTGAGTTCTAGTTTCTCTCCCTTATCCCTATCCACAATTAAGGAACCACATTTCCATAAAAGTCAAGTTGTGAAAAGTCATGGATCTCCTGTCTTAATGAAAATAAAAATCCTCAAGAAAAATTAAGTTAGAGAGAGAGAGAGAGAGAGAGAGAGAGAGAGAGAGAGAGAGAGAGAGAGAGAGAGAGAGAGAGAGAGAGAGAGAATGCTTTGATCTGGATTCAGACTTGATCAATTTCTTCTCTGAATATGGATAGGATTTTTCATCATAAAAATAGGTGTGGATGAGTATACTACTGAGAATAACAAAGTCATTTATAGCTGGTCATCCCAGCACATTGCTCTTATATTATATACAGTTTCATGGGAGACTTTCCAGGTTTTTGTTTTAGTTTCTTTCTTTTCTTTTTTTTTTTTTTTTCCTGAGAGCATCTTACTCATCATTTCCCAGAAAAAAAATTCATCAGAGAAATTTGCTTCAAAAATTTTTTATTATTACTATTGTACTTCCCTCCATTTATTCTTTCTCTCTCCTTTCACTCTGTACCTCCTCAAAAATGTTTTGCTACTGACCACTACCTCTCCCAATATGCCCTCTCTTTTATTACCCTCTCACCCTTCCCATATCTCATTTCTCTTCTATTTTCTTTCAGAGTAAGATAGATTTTTATACCCCTGTTAATGTATGTTATTTCCTATTTGAGTCAATTGTGGTGAAAGTAAGATCCCTCATTCACGCTCTCTTCCTCCTCTTCCCCTCCATTGTAAAAGCTTTTTCAGGCCTCTTTTTTTATGGCAGATAATTTGCCCTTCTCCCTTTCTCTTTCTCCCAGTACATTTCTCTCTCACCACTTAATTTCATCATTAAAAAAAGATATTTCTTCATATTTAACTCACATCCTTTGTCTATATATATTCCTAATTGCCACAATAAAGAGAAAGTTCTAATAAGTTACAAGTATCATCCTTTCATAAATGTAAACAGATAAACCTTACTAAGTCCCTTATGATATCACTTTCCTAATTCCATTCTTTTCTGCCCTGGAGCTGTTAGATGTGTCCCTGCCAGATTGTAGCTTTATAAGATTTAGTGGAATGGCTGGGTTCAGTTGACCTTGGCTCTGCTGGGATTGCACACCAGACTCCCACCCTGTTGCCATAGAGTCTCTTCACTGACCTTCCAAGTCCTCCCTGGTGTTCCTGGGCTGAGAGGTTCAGAAGCCTCCAGCACTGCTGCTGAGGTCTTGCCTTGCTGACACTGGGGTCTAGGTGGGAGCTGGAGTCAGGCCAGGCTGAGATTGTGCACTGGGGTCCCACTCTGGTTCTGCTGATATCCCAAGTCCTTTTTGGTATCTCTGGGCTGAGAAGTCTGGAAGCCACTAGGACTGCTGCTGTTTCAGAAGTCTGGTGAAGGCCAGACTGGGGCTGGGTCCCCACCTGCATGTTAGATTCCCACCCTGATGTCACAGACCTTTACTGCTGAACTTCTAAGTTACGTTTGTCTGGAAAATGTTTTACTTCATTTTTGGGGGGTGTTGCTGATGCTCTAATATTTGTTTAGGGTCATTATTTAAAGGAATTTGGAGCAGTTTGGGGGAGAGTTGGGACAAGTACCTGTCTTTACTTCTTCATCTTGGCTCCATCTCTTATAAAATAAGCTTTTGATAGTTTGATTGGTATGGCACAAAATAAGTAAATTAATTTTAATAGAGCTGTCATTTTTATTATATTAATTCAGCCTAATTATGAGTACTTAATACTCCCCAATTGTTTAGCTCTGATTTTGTGTAAAAAGTGTTTTGTTATTGGTGGGACAAAGAGGGGGAAGTGACGTGTGTGGAAGGAGTAGGAGGAGGAAGAGGAATTGAGACTACTGAGTCAGGAATGAAGGTGTGTGTGAGATTGTTAGATCCAAACCCCTGACCTTGACCGTAAAAGACCAAGAATAAAGACTTTTAGTGATCCTGACTCCTGGGAAGACAGAGTTCCAGCATTTTGGCGTCCAAGCACGGGGCTGGCACCCTACTTCCACTGAAATCCTCAGGTGACCAGGAAATTAGGTGAGTATTCTAATAGAAACAAGGAACTTACCTCGTTAAGGACTAAACCAGCAATCTCTAGTAGCTGAGATGGGGCAGGTGTTAGCTAAAAACATTCTCTCGGCCTCAGCTGACCCAGATACAGCTCCAGCTCCAGCCTCCCCTAGTAGTAATCCTATAGAGGATATAATTAAGATAATTGACGAGAAAAGTTTACTTGTAACCAGCCCACAAATGGATAGTCTATTAGACTCATTGAATCTCAAGTCCCCTTGGTTCTTAAAGGAAGAAAAACTAAGCATACATAACTGGAAGCTAGTGGGACTTGAAATGAAAGAATTTTACACAAAAAATGGGCCTTATTCAATTACTGCAGAGGTATTTTATCTATACAATGTGATTCAATTAGACTTAAGCTGTCAAGCAAGTTATAGGAGAAGGAAAAGTGAACCGAGGAGAAAGCTTGAGGAACAAAAGATAGAAAATAAACAAACTCAAGGCCTTGCCAGAGGGCAAGGGGATTTGAATGAGGAATTAGGGTGTGTTGACTCTGATTATCCTGAAGAAATTTCAACCCCTCCTACAGAGCAGATTATTGATCAGCCCACATCAACTCCACCTTCAGGGATGGAGGGAGGAGGAGTAGTGGGAGGAGCGGTAATATCATCAGCATCCCCCCCCCAGAAATCACCAACCCCCATAATTAGATTACAGAAAAGGCTTATTGAAGCTATCCAAAATGGAAAAGAAATAGATAATGATTTCAAACTTCAAATTTTTCCCGTGATTCAACAGCATAATTCTGCAGGTCAAGAAAGTAGAAAATATGCTCCTTTTAATATGGATGTCCTTAAAGACCTGAAAAAAGCTTGCACTCTCTTTGGGGCTACTTCAAATTATGTTAAGATATTAATACGCAATTTGGCTTATGAAACTTTAACCCCTAGTGACTGGAAAATCATCACAAAGTTGTGCTTAGAACCTGGACAAAAATTGTTGTGGCTTTCTGAATATAGTGAGCTCTGTAGGATTCAAGCCCAACAAAATAATCAAAGTGGCATTAATACTTCAATCACCTGTGACCTACTAACAGGTGTAGGTTCTTATGCAGATTCTTCAATACAGATTAATTACTCCACAACAGCATTTGAGCAAATTGCTGCTGTTGCTATCAAAGCATGGGCTTCTCTACCTACAAGGGTGAGACCTACACAAAAATTGTACAAGGACCAAATGAACCCTTTTCTGATTTTGTGGCACCTTTGCAGACAGCTGTCACACGGACTAATGGTAAAAATGAAGTAGCAGACACTTTGGTAAGGCAACTTGCTAGAGACAATGCCAATGAGGTTTGTAGAAGGATTATACTAGGACTAAATAGGGATGCTCCTTTAGAGGACATCATAAGACACTGTGCCATAGTGGGCACAAATACCTTTTATAGCCAGGCTATGGTGCAGACTTCCCAAGATCCCAACATGGGGAGACAGGATCCCTTTTGGCAAGGGGTTTCCAGAGAGACTCGTCAATGCTTTCAATTCGGTAAAGTAGGCCATCTGAAAGCTCAATGTTGGCATAGAGACAGAGTGAGAAGACAGGCTGGGAGAACAAGACCCAAAACCCCATCTCCAAAATGCAACAGAGGACTCCATTGGACATCAGAGTGTAGACTGATTCAGGGAAATGGGATGAGGGGCCCAGCTCCAGGGCCCCAGGCAAAAAACACTTGGGGCATGATGGCAGCCGATGCCACACCCAGAGAGTGCCTCCAAGTCCAATACCCAGACATGACCAATCAGCCAGGAAGCCATCTGATGGGAGAAAGGGATTACACAATCAGTCAGCCAGGAAGCAACATGATGGGAGAAAGGGACTACAATTAGGGAGGATAGAGTTGTATGTAGCTGGGACAACTGAGATATCCCCTGGAGAGGTGAAATCTGTTCCTCTCCAGCCTATGGATCCCTTGCCTCCAGGGACAGTAGGCTTGACCATTTCACCTCCTGAGAGTACTTACAAGACAGTGTTCATTCATACACTGATGTGGGAAACTGGGGAATGTGTAGATAATATCCCAGTCACAGGTAGACAATGTGTGACTTATCAACCAGGGGAAGTAGTAGCATCGGGTTTATTGATACAGACCCCTAATAAGCAACCTGGTGACAGTCACCCATGTTCTGACTCCAAGCAGAAAAACCCAGGAATATACTAGACAGCAGCTGTGACAGCTGACTGACCTATGCTCACCATCTATATAAATGGCATAGCATTAGAAGGACTGGTGGACACAGGTGCAGATCGAACAGTCATTAGAGGTGCCAACTGGCCCAGTCACTGGCCAAAGACTAAGGCAGACACCTACATGTCTGGGATAGGAGGATCAATAGCAGTTGAAGTTAGTGCTACCCCTTTAAGATGGATATTTGAAGGTGAAATAGGAGTTTTTACTCCTTTTATAGTTGAAAAAATCCCCATCAATCTATGGAGAAGAGACATTTTACAACAATTAGGGTTTAAAAGGAATACTTCAGTTTTTTTAGGCAGAGCTGCTGTTGAAGGCCTGCCATCACTTTCACCTGTTCCTATCCAATGGAAAACTGATACACCAGTGTGGATAGAACAGTGGCCCTTATGTAGCGATAAAATTCAGGCCTTACTAGATATAATACAGGAACAACTTGACCAAGGACACTTACAACCTTCTCTAAGTCCTTGGAATTCCCCAGTGTTTGTTGTAAAAAAGAAATCTGGAAAATGGAGGATGTTGACTGATTTAAGAAAGATAAATGAACAGATGGAAACTATGGGAACTCTTCAATCTGGACTTCCATCTCCTACTCAGTTCCCTAGAGAATGGCCTCTGTGGGTTAAGGGTTGTTTCTATTCTATCCCTGTAGATAAGGAGAATATGAAAAGATTTGCCTTTTCAGTGCCCAGTGTTAACTTAGCTGAGCCTTATAAAAGATATGAATGGACAGTTTTGCCACAGGGAATGAAAAACAGCCCTGCTATGTGTCAAATGTAAGTTGCTCTTACTCCAGTAAGAAAAACACTTCCAAAAGTAATGTTATTACATTACATGGATGATATATTGGGATGTACACCTGAGGAACAAATGTTAGAAGCATGTCTACAAAAAACCATAGAAACACTAAGGAATTATAAATTGCACATAGCTCCAGAAAAAATTCAAAGACATGCTCCTTTTCAATATTTAGGATATGAAGTATATCCTAAGGTGCTTACAGTACAAAAACTCTCCTTAAGAACAGAGAAGCTAAACATCTTAAATGACTTCCAGAAATTGATAGGAGATATCCAATGGATGCGTCCCGTGCTAGGCTTGACTACCTGTCAATTGCAACCATTATATGACATTTTAAGAGGAGACAGTGCTTTAAATTCACCACGCCAGCTTACAAAAGAAGCTCAAGAGGCTTTGAGAGAAGTTGAATTGGCTTTATCCAATGTGGTTGAAAGAGTCACTCAAAAACTCTTGGAAATATAAATTTTCGCTACACAAGAGGCACCCACAGCAGTCCTTCATCAAGGAGACAGTGTGATAGAGTGGGTGAACCTCCCAGCACAACCAGACAAAGCCTTATTCCTTACCCAGTGCTTGTGGCTAGAATTTTATAAAAAGCCATTAAACGAGCAGTACAATTATCTGTGATAAGACCTGACAAGATATCCACCTTTTATACTAATGCACAAGTTAATGTGTGCTGTGAAACCATCCCAGAGTGGCAAATTTTATTAGCCATGGCCCCAAATTTTACACACCGGTGTCCATTAAAGATAATGAGACTGTTACATAATTGGTGATGGATTCTTGAAGAAAACATTTCTAAAGTTCCTCTTAAAGGACCAATTATCTTTACACATGCATGCAAACATAATATTTGCACTGTATATTCTCGTGACTTAACTATAAAGAGAGTAATCAGAACTCCTTTTCAGTCCACTCAGCAGAATGAATTGTATGCAATCATTCTAGCTCTTGCTTATTATCCGGGAGACATAAATATAATATCTGATTAGCCTATTCAGTAGGTGTGGTACAAAGAATTGCCACACCCCAAATAAAATTTGTAGCCTCCAATATATATCAGTTCTTTAAGGAACTTCAAGAGCGAGTGAGAAAGCATCCAGGTAAGATTTATATTTTGCATGTCTACTCCCATAGTGGACTTCCAGGTCCTACTTTTGATGGTAATTCAAAGGCAGATAGCCTTCTAATCATGTTGGCCAGTACTCCTTTATTTCAAGAAGCACAAGAATCTCATTCTAAATATCATCAGGCTGCTTGAGCTTTACGTTTGCAGTTTGGAATAACAAGAGAAGAAGCTAGGAGCATAGTAAAAGCCTGTACAGCCTTCCTTTCCATGCTCCTACACTCCCTCCAGGGGAGAACCCTCGTAGTTTGAGACCTAATGAAATTTGGCAAAGGGATGTAACCAATTATAAATCTTTTGGTCGTCTATCTTTTATCCATGTTGTGGTAGACACTTTTTCAGGATTCACATTTGCAATGCCAGCAGCAAAAGAGACAGCCCAAGTGGTCACTGAATTCCTTATACAAGCATTTGCAATTATGGGTGTGCCACAAGCAATAAAAACAGACAATGGACCTGCATATACGTCTCAACATTTTACACACTTTTGTGCACAGTATAAGATTTTACATACCACGGGCATACCCTTTAATCCTCAAGGGCAGGCAATAGTAGAGAGAAGAAACAGAGATATTAAGACACTCCTCCAAAAACAAAACAAAGAGGGAGCCACGGGTAACCCTAGAGAACTTCTAAATTTAGTTCTCTATACCATTAATTTTTAAATTTTTGATAAAGATGCACTGGCTCCCGGCAGACAGATTTTATAACCCACTGGAAGGGCAGTGTCCAGTGCAAACAGTTCCACTGTCTTTAGATAATCGCCAGGTGATGTGGAGAGACCCAGAAAGTGGTGAATGGAAGGGACCAGATAGGTTAACTGCTTGGGGAGAGGGTTTGCTTGTATCTCCACAGATGGAGAAGGACTCAGATGGGTGCCAATGAGCCTTATTCGCCTTGTCCATCGAAGAGAGATGGAGCAGACCCTTGAATCGAAGGAGAAGACCCAAGAAACATTTGGTGGTTCCATTGCTGACTATACCCACCACTGAAAGAACCTGGAAGTTATGGCGTTTGACTCATGGACATCAAAAACTGTTGGACTTGAAAATCCTCAGGAATCATTGGATTCTCTGAGGCATCATAAGACTATTGTAGGACTGAAAGTCCTCAGGAATCATTGGATTCTCTGAGGCATCATAAGACTGTTGCGGAACTTCAAAACCTGTAGGGATCATTGGATTCCCTAACATATAAAAAGACTGTTGCAGGACTTCAAAAACTTGTGGGGATCATTGGATTCCCTAACATGTGAAGCAATGGACAATAGATTGGTTGCTAAAGAAGGCGTACGTGTGACTGATGTTTACATACCCTCCTTTTAGGACTTCTGGAAATCTTTTACAAACTGTGTTGATTTATATTGTTTGTTATATCACTACTTGCATGTACAATTCCTGTTTGTTACACCACATCGAGTCTGCACTGACTGTGGGGAGAGTCATCACTAATAGCCTCTGTGTTATTGCTATGTGCTTGTGTAATAACTCACATGCTGATGGGTTTGTGCATACATGTCTCTAATAAGGCTCTTCAACCAATAAACCCACTAGCAAATCCCCACTTCTCTTTGGTGCTTTTCATCTCCCTTCCTGAGATGTCAGAGGGTGTGATTATCTCCTTTTTGGGGTTCTCACCTCCCTGAAAAGTCAGGGATGGTGTAACCACCTGTGGTCTAAAACAAAAGAAAGTGGGAGATGTAAAGGGCTAGAACTGAGCAGATGCACTTGGATAATGAAGCACGTGAGACTAATTGCCAATTGGACAGTTCCCTATTAACTTGTTTGAAGGTTGACCCTCCCCAGTTGTTCTGTGCTGACTTGATTGGTGGGACAAAGAGCGGGGAGTGACATGTGTGGGAGGAGTAGGAGGAGGAAGAGGAAGTGAGACACAGAAGCTGACTCAGTCTCTCCTGGCGTTTGAGGGAGGAAGGTGTGTGTGAGGTAGCTAGGCTTAACCCCCTGACCTTGACTGTAAAAGATCAAGAATAAAGACATTTAGTGATCCTGACTCCAGCTGATTTCTGGGAAGACAGAGTTCCAGCAGGAGATGATTAGTCCTCCTGTTAAAAGATACAAAAAGAAAAAACAAAACAAACAAACAAAAAAAACTTTTCTCTAATGGAGTCATACCTTGTCTTTGAATAATAATGGGGAGATCACAGGGAAGGCTTTGGAATACAGAAGACATTGGTACTGATAGGCTCATTTAATTTCATCTTGATTTGGAAATGATTTTTACATTTAAATTGTTTAATGGATTCATGATCTTTTTGGGGTGGATATTACTTCACAAACATAGACCACAAATCTTCTCTTTCCATTCATCCTGTGAGATTCTTATCCATGCCTTTTCCTAAATCTTTCATTGCACATTCCTTCAGAACACGAGGGGTTTTCCAGGTCTTATAATATTTTATAATTTTGAAAAAAAAAAAAGGTTACCAAGAAAATATCAGCAATTAGTCACCTATATTTTCTCATAAAATATAAGAATAGTTTATTTATGTTTTGAAGGGCAACTAGATGGTACAGTGGACTCAATTTTCTGAGTTCAAATCTGGCTACAGACACTTAATAGTTGTGTGACCTTAGGCAAATCACTTAACATTATTTGCCTCAATTTCCTCATTTATAAAATGAGCTGGAAATGCAAGCTACTCTAGTATCTTTGCCAAGAAAATCCCAAAACTATCATGAACATGACTAAACAACAAAAAATATTTTTAAAAAATCAAAACTCCTAAACTTTCCTCTTGGAATCAACAAATTTTAATTCCACAGATATTTGGCATTTAATGAATTTTATTGAATTGAATTAAGGCCCACAGTCATTCATTCATTCATTCATTTGTTCATAATAAGTATTTATTCAGTATGTACTCAGCACTAGCAGAAGTTGCAAAGATGTTTGCTTTCCTCACTCTCAAATAGGGCCTGTGATACCCTCTTCTGGGCTAGTATCTACACCTCTGTCCTAACCCCATTCTAGTCATCGGTCCTTGAATCTTCATCTTTCCTCAATTCTTCTTTCCTTCCCAGTTCTCTTCTAGTGTGACTCCCTCTCCTGATCTCCATCTTTCTTCACGTTCTAACCTCATCTCCAGCCTCCCAAATTCTCATTGTTCTCTTTGCTAAACACAATATGTGGTTCTTTACCCTACATTATCCCCTAATTCAACCTCCTTATATCAGGTTAGCAATAGTGAACAGAGCAGAGCCCCTGTCTGGAAATCAAAGGGAACATACACAAAAGCCTCAGCTGCTCCATCTCTTTTTTAGCAGGGTCTGGCTGTCATGGACTCCCTGGGGAATTTGGGGGTTGGCAGGAGAAGATCTGAGGTGAATGCTTTCATATTTAAAGTAAACTCATAAGCCAAAGGGGAGGAGAGTTGTTTGGGCTAAGTTATCATGTTTATCCTCCCATTTTGAAAGATTCAGTTTTCTTAATTCCCCTTAGGTCCCTGAGTTGAGTAAGTAGCTGATTAGTTATAGAATAGTCATGTACTATTTGTATTTACAGCACTGATGACTAAATGCAGGTAAAGAGCCTGGATGGGAAGATTAAGTGCTACAAGAGTGCTGTATCTTAAGATGACTATTAGTACCAAGGCTGGGGACCTTCGAATGTGAATGTCTCGCAAATAGTGCCATCACAGGTGGAGCCTTTTAAAAAGCATCAACTTGATTAAGGAAGACATAAATTAACTAAAGGAAGTAGCACTTACAGTGACAGACCGTCGTCAGAATTCTTTCCCGTTTGGTTTCCATTTAAGTCGGCACATATGGCGAGGGGTTGTTTAAGGGTTTCAGACGTATACATTTCTCTCTCCAAGCAGGAATATGAATGTCTCAATTTAAGTGAACTCAGTGGGTGGTGCAATTCCTTTACCCCATGCTTCTCCTGAACAACGGAAGGAGATGCAGAGAGCTATGTAAAGGTTACTGAGCTGCAAAGGAACGGTTTGTTTCAATTTAATGTATTTCATCCCAGGGACTTGCCGTCCTTCAAAATTGTCATGTTTGTGCCATAAACAGTAATGAATTGGCTCCAAGACCTGACCTGTGGAATCAGTGATTCATGGAAGAGGTTTGCATAGCCCTTTGGATTCCCAGTGTGAATCAGGAAGCAATTAAAAGAGAAAACATAGACTACATAGAAAACATAAGACTAGATAGAATCTTTAGAGGTTTTTTAGTCCATTCTTCTGCCTGTGGTCAGATTTGCCTTCCAATAATCAATCAAACAAACAAAAAGATAATACAAATGACTGAAGTCTCTATTCTATAATTTATACAACAAGAATACTCTCATCTAGCATAGTCTTCCAGTCCTTGGCATCATACTCCAAATTTAGTTGGTACTTAATACTAGAAAGACCAGCTGTCAATTGACACAAAATTTTCTTGTAATTTTACTTTGAAATAAGAATTTTCACTCTCTATTTTCATAAGGCTAAAAAAAATGTACTGTCAATTAACACAGTTTGATCTTTTGAGATATTCTTAAATTCTCCTCCTTAATAAATGTTGAACGAATGATATAAGAATTACTTTTGCACCTTAACATTAATCTCTTTTATTCCTCCCCTCCACCTCTCTCATGAAACAAAGGAATATCCATCCTCATTCTCTTATTTGGTATCTAGTGCTCTCTTAATTGTATCCTTCTTCCTAGACTTTAGGATTATAGGATTCAGAACTGGAAGGGAACTTTGAAATAATTTAACTTACTATAGGAATACCTCACTTTATTGCTCTTTCCTTTATTGCACTTCCCAGATATTTTTTTTTTTTTTTCCAAATTGGAGGTTTGTGGCAACTTGGAGCAAGTCTATCAGCTTATTCTTCCAAAAGCATGTGCTCACATTGTGTCTCTCTCACATTTTGGTAATCTCAATATTTCAAACTTTTTCGTTATTATTATATCTGTCATGGTTATTTATGATCAATAAATGATCTTTGATGTTACTATGTTTTGGGATGCCATGAACCACACCCATATGAGATGGCAAACTTAATTGATAAATATTGTATGTGTTCTGACTGCTCTACAGGTAATTCTTGTCTTTTCCTCTGTCCTCAGGTCTCTCTATCCCCTTTAACACAATTGAAATTAGGTCAATTAATAACCCTACAATGGCCTCTTAAGTGTTCAAGTGAAAGTATGTATCAATCTACATAGCAAACTTGTTCCTCTTATTCTAAGAAACTGCTATAGTTACCCTGACCTTCAGTAACTACTCCCCTGATCAGTCAGATCAGCCATCTACATAGAGGTAAGATTTTCACCAACAAAAATATTACAACTGGCTAAAGGCTCAAATAATGCTTAGCATTTTTAAACAATAAATATTTTAAAAGTAGGATATGCACACAGACTTTTAGACATATTATTGCATACTTAAAACACTACAGCATAGTATAAATGTAACTTTTATATTCACTGGGAAATCAGAAAATTAATGTGACTTATTTTATCATGATAGTCACTTAATTGCAGTAGTTTGGAATTGAACCTGCAATATCTTTGAGGCATGCTTGTACCTTGTTTTACAGATGAAGAAATTGAGATCAGAGAGATTAAGTGATCAATAAGGTTGTAAAGATACAAAACCAAGATATGATAAGGTCTTTTTAGAAACAAATCTAATGTCATTTCCATTTCACCACACCTCCATCTCTTTATGACAATTTTTTATTTTTGCCTTTCCTAAATGCCAACCATATCCATCAGGCCAGCTGAGAAATGCACAATAGCATTGGAAATGAGATTCACAAAAAAGGGATAAAAGCACTTGAGGAAATTTGGTACTATTCAACTTACGTGTTGCTTCCTTGACCCAGCTGGATTTTCTCAAATTTAAGATGTGATTGCAGCCCTAAGTATTTAATGAATGCAAGACCAGGTACAGCAAGGTTTCTGAGACAATTTGCTCAAAGTAGGGCTCCAAGTCTTGGGTCATGCTTTATAACTTCCAAGAAGGACTTTTATTCACAATACAGTATAGAGTAGAATTCAGTGTAAAGTATGTATACCTTGGAATCCACCCGGTGGAGTTTATAACTGAAGAATTGTAATGTAAAGAAATACAGATAGACTTGAAGTCAGGGAACCTGGTTCAAATTTTGAATTTCTTAATATCTGTATTTAATTGGATAAGTTGTTTCTTCTCTCTGGGCCTCAATTTCCTCAATTACAAAATGGGGAAACAAGAAAGACTAGTTGCTTTCTAAGGTTTTTTCTAGTTCTAAGTCTTATGACCACAGGAGCTCAACATAAAGCACATTCTTCCACAAATATGGTCCTATTAGATGAACCTATTTTCTTCCTTACTTTGATATAGTTGAGAAGCAAGTGGCTAAGTATCTGTTTTCTCATCTGTAAAATGGAGATAATGATACTGTTATTTACCTTATGGTGTTATTACATCAAGTCAGATAAGGTACTGATGAAATGCTCTCAGAAATGTTGGCTATTATTAACCAAGTTCTATCCTTTTTACAAAGTCCAATGAATATTTTACCTTTTCCATGAAAGCGTTACTTTTCTATGAAATCCCATGATTCAGAATCCATCAGCCTGTAGTTAGCCTCAGAATATTCAAGATGAATCAAAAGGGGAAAAAAAAAAGCTTTTATAAAGGCATGCAATTTATCCCTTCCTCCTTCCGGCTCTTCCACCTGAGGGCACCTTCTCCCCTATCCCACTTATGTCTTTGGGGAGAATGGGCTTAAACTCAAAGCAGTTTGTTGATAGCATGTATATATCCATTAAGTTCACTTCCAAATGTGGCACAGCTGATGAGTGAATGAGTTAGTATGTCTGCTATTGCTAGGCTGAGCTTTGTTCCTCACAGTCTGATTTCCAGCAAATCCTGGCATTGACCCCAGCTACTGCTCTTCTTGTAGCTTACACTCCTGACCTTTAAAATTCACCAATTTGTAGCCTTCTATAAAATCCTTTACCTAAAAGCAGGAAAGACTAGCAATAACATAGGCAAAAGCAATCACATGTGATGTGTTCTCATCTTCACGCCAGCTCTGAGTAAGAGTCAGAAGCTTCTTCCCTACCCAGAGGCCCATAGTGGCTCCTCCTCCCTATTGGACCCAGCCAGGCCAGAAAAAAAAAAAAAAAAAAAAAACAAGAAAAATTATTTTCACTGCTTTCTTTCCCCACTAGGACTATATACAGGTTAGGGATGAGGAAGGATCTGTCTGAGCATAGATAGCATATTTGTGCCAGTGGGTGGACTCTTGGTGCTCATGGGAGCTACATGCCAGGATTAATGTCATTATGCATAATCATTAATGATACTTATTTGGAGCTCACAAAATTACCACCCTATACGAGCTGTTGGACTCCTGTTCTTTCCTGGAGTGAATACTTAGTAGTAAGTTTAGAAAAAGAATCTTATAAATCTCAAGAAGTAACAAATCAGAGGCCTTTGGAGCAGTCAAAGATCTTTACAAGATCCCAGGGGAAGGAAAACCAGCCACAAACTAGTATATGACCTCATTTGCCCTTGAAAAATATGAATCTCAGCTAACTTTTCCCTTCTTCCCAAACATGCAGTAAACTGTTTACTTCAGTATAGACTTTTAAATGCACCACTGATGCATTCACTCCCCAAGTATATCAGCAGATTTAAAAGGTCCATAAAATGCCCTGCATACTGCTACAGTAAACTTCTGTTCAATTGTTCTGTGAGATTAGCAGTTCATGAACCATCTTTTTGGAGTTTGATCACTGATTTGTCCAAGAGCCAATTAGCAGCACCCTAGTAAAGGATGAAATTTATTTATTGCTAGAGCTGGTGAGTCAACCTAGCACATTAAGCCTCCGGTGCCTCATATTTCATGCACTGTATTCCTTTGTGGAACATGAAATGTCATTCTTCCTCTCTATCCACACCTCTTGTCTCAGGCTCATCAGTCAGCCAGCAACTCTGGACTGATCCCCCACAGAGAGCCCAGTTATGTTCCAGGAGTGCAGAGGAAAGGAACCAAACTCTCAAGGTTCTTATAGTTTAATACGTCAGCAATGCCTTCATAATGTGTTTTCTATGGAGTATGAATAGTAATGATTTTCTATCAGCCTTTTTTTACATGAAGTTGTGATTCAGATGATATGATTGAACTTTTTGTAGCTCCGAAACTATGAAATAATGCACTGTTTTCTACTTATAGGGAGACAGCAAAGCTATGCCCAGACGTTCCACTTTGTTGTTGTTGCTATTCAGTAATGTCTGACTCTTTGTGACCCTATGGACCATAGCATGCCAATACTGGCTATGGAGTTTTCTTGATAAAGATACTAGAATGATTTGCTATTTCCTTCTTCAGTGGATTAAGGCAGACTCACATAGCTAGTGAGCATTTGAGGTTTGATTTGAACTCAGGTTCTTACTTCAGGCCCAGCTCTCTTTCCATGGAGCCTGGCTACCTGATATAACCACCAGTGTCTCTTTTGTATGTACCCTTCCTATATTTCTAGATGAGTAGTATGTACCCCTTCATGCATATCCCTTGGCTATATATATTCACATATATATATACATATATATATACATACATATATATATATACATACATATATATACATATATATATACATACATATATATATATTCACCTATACACATGATTTCCATGCCTCTTTTCTGGTCATATGTTTTTACAGCTACTCCTATAGGTGGTACTGTAACCTGCTGGAAAACTTCATGGTGTATAGGAGCATCATTTCTTGTCATTCTATTTGCTGTGGGGCTTGATTGAATATCTTTAGTTCATGGGTTCTCTGGAGAACTTGTAGAAATAAAAACTTGGTGGGAAATTTTGAACTCTGGTTTTGAAGAGAGCCCCTTGAACCTGGGATAGCATTTTGTGGAGCCCACATATGAGAGAAGTTTCCCTAGGTGCTACATATCACATTTCTCCTTTTTTTGGTTTATCATGTTTTTCTTTATTTAAAAAATATTTAAAAATTCACTTATTTTTACAAGCATTTACCAGCACTCCTACTCACTGACCTCCCTCTGACTAAACAATAAAAAAGAAGCCCTGAAAAACAAAATCCTCATAACAAATATGTCTAGTCCAGCAAAACAAATCCCCACATTGGCTATATCCAAAAATGTATGTCTCATTCTGCATTTTGAGTCCATCACTTCTCTGGCAGGAGGTGGGTGTCATGATTCATCTTCAGTTCCCTAGACTTGTTTATCATTGCATTAATCAGACTTCTAAAGTCTTTCAAAGTTGTTTTTTCTCTATAATATTGTTATCAGTATATAAATTGTTCTAGTTCTGCTCAAATTTGCTTTGGTTCATATAATTTTTCCTAGTTTCCTCTGAAACCATCTATTTCATTATATACTTTTTATAGAATTGTAATGGTAATTAGAGGCAACATAACACAGTGGAAAGAATTCTGGGCTTAGAGTCAGGAAGCCCTATGTTCAAATCCTGCTATTAATAATTCTGGTTATGTGGCTCCCAGGCAAATTATCTATGTCAAACTCTATATGATTTATATAATTCCCTATGACTTACCAAAGTATCCCTCCTAGTCAGAGGGAGCCATTGGAGGAGATGAATAAAGAATCTTTTAAAGAAACAATTAAAAACAGAGTAGAGCAGGGGTAATTAGGTGGTGTAGTAGATATAGTGTTAGACCTGAAGTCAGAAGTTGTCAATTCATTTTTAGTCATATCTGACTCTTTGTAACCCCATTTGGATCAACCCAGTGTTGTAGGTGGTCACATCGTTTTGTATCTTGACTGTTAACCTGACATGTTAGTGATAACTTCATGTCATCTTCAAATTTGATAACTATTACATCTATGCCTTAATCCAAGTCATTAACATAAGAATGTGATACAGCCCAGAGCCAAGCACAGATCCAAGGATACTAATAATAATAGCTGATATTTTTCTGGTACTTTATAGTCATCCTTTCATTAGAATCTTACAATTCCCTTAGGAGGTAGGCATCATACATATTATCTTGCTCCAGTTTTACAGAAGAAGAAACTGAAACTTGACCAGATGAAAAAGCTTGTGTACGGTCACATAGCTAAGTAAATAAATATCAGAGGGGGGTTTTGAAATCAGATTTTCTTGGCTCTAACTTAACCACTTCCTCCATTCCATGATGCCTCATCCTAATGAGGTAATATAGGTGACTTTTGGAAGTCAGTTATTCAACCAGTCCCATAAACACCTAAATATGCTAACATCTAGTCCACATTCCTCTATTTCCCCCTCCCTCAATAAATGTTTTGCTAAAATTTAGATAAATTATGCTTACAGCATCCTCAATCTACCTAGCATTCTAGATACCTTGTTAAAAAAAGGACATAGGACTAGTTTGGCACAGTCCATTCTTGCTGAAGATTTATGGGGTCTTTATGATTGATGTTTCTAGATTTTTTCCCCTAGATGTTTATTCACTATCCTTTTAATAATATGTTTTAGTTTTTAGCAGGAATTGAAATCAACCTCACCTAGCCCGTAATTTCCTGATTCTATTCTTTCCTGATTTTGAAAATAAGGACATTTGCCCTTCTCCAATTCTATATTATCTCTCTCATTTTCTATTATTATTATTATTATTTGAAGGTCATAGGTAACATCTCAGCCATCATATATTTAAATTCTTTCAGTTCTTTAGGATGTCATTCATGTAGGATTGGTAAATGAAACTTATTGGGAACATCTAGGTGTTCTGACTATATATTTTTTTAATATTGGGGATTGGCTTCTTATTAGCTACTTTCATTCTGTCCTTTCTAGTCCAGAGACCATTCCTCTTAGCCAAAAAAACAGGAATTCTTAACATCATTCAATTTACCTTGAGCAATGATTCTATTTCTTGTCTGATTCTCCCATTCTTTCCCCATTTAATAAAAATAAAAACAAAATGCCTTTTTTATTTTAATTTTTCTTACCAATATAATCTCATTATGAACATTAACGCTCCTGACACTTTTGTATTCTGTCACTATTAATTGTTATTATAATATATAACAAATACATAATAGTTACATATTATAAATATGTTAAATGCATATGTGTGTATAAATACATAATATGTATGTACATATATTGGACACATACATATTTGCATATATAAAATCTAAATTGCTTGATGGGTTCTCTTGCATCTATATTGGACTCTTCAACAGAACTATTTATTTTCAGAATTTCACTTGAGAATATAGTGTCCCTTTTATATTTCTTTGTCTAGTCCATGGAATCGTCTCTTCTTTCCCTGAATCTTTACTATATCCCAAAATATGAAGTGTCTTTTCCCTTACAAAGAGAAATCCACATTCTATTCTTCTCTATGACAAATTTGAAGGTGGAATGTTCACTTTCCCCCAAAGTTATTTCAGTTTCCAGTCCAGCAACCAATTGCACCTTCATGGTTAAAAATCAGATAAAAAAATTAAATTTCCTGTTATTGATTCTCCCATTTTTTGAAGGATAAAAATGATATAATAAAAGCCAAGAAGCCATAAGCTGTTTTGCTTTTGGTAGCAAGAGTAAGTTCTAATAAGATGTTAGAAAAATTGACAATCCTCATCATTACCATAACATGCTATAGCAACAAGCTCATGATATGTTTCCAAAATTACTTTTCTATTTTCTTTTGGCAATACTGCTTTTGTTTCTGTCTCTTTGGATCCTCACTCAAATGGTCTCTATCATGCTTCCTTCTTCAGGTTTCTAGATTACCTCACATAAGTATAACTTCAGGATTATTATAGCATGGTTCTACCTATTTCTTCCAACTCCACTTGTTCATTGACTTATACCCTACCCTTAATTTTGAATAAGCTTAGCTATTCCAGGATCTTTTCTAGTCATGGGCCTTATTTCATTAAGTTTCAAAGACAAATGTGAGGTGAAACTTATCTCATATTATAATATTTAATTCATTTTGTTATTCATCTTTCCACATAGACTTTGATTTTTCCTCCTATGTTTTTCTAGGAATCTCTACTGCTATTTTTTCAGTGTTGAAGCTATGATGTTACCATATAGTTTGATGACTTTACCTAAGCATTTCTTCATTTCATTCTTTTTAAAATTGAAAATCTTTTTGATTAGGCAACTATATTTTTTCCAGCCCTTGTTAGTAACACTCCATCCCTAGCCAAAAGCCCATTATTTCTTTATTTTAAGTTGTGATCCAGAAATACAATCTGCAGAAACCATCTTCTTAACCCAACTATTCACTTTCCAAAACTGCCTTTCTTTTCTGAAATCCTTGAAGATTTTGGCAAGCAGTAGTGAAAACAACTCATGGGTCCCTAGGTCTTAATTTTTGTTATCTTTAGCAATGTATTCTAGCTTCTGTTTGGCAGTAGCTTTTATGCCTACATGAGTCAATGAATGTAGGCAATTATTATTTAGTTTGATAAGTTTGGAAAGTCCTCTGCCACAGCCAGGATATGTGTTCTGGACCTCTCTGTTATTATCAGGGGCATAAATAATTGCCTTAGAACTCCTCAGCAAGGACTCAACAACCACTATTGCTTTTTCTTTTTCCTAACCCACTCTAGGTGGTCTCTCATTGGATAGCATCTGTAGACAGTTTTTCATTGAGGAAAAGCAACTGCTTTTTTTTTTTCTGGAAAGTATTGCTCCATGCTTCCTAAAAAAGCCTCATATATTTTTATTAGCTCTCAAGATTCAGTGGCTCTTCTTCCCCTCCGTCCGGTTCCCATTCTTTCATCCTCCACCCTCCTGAAATGTCAAATCCCTTGTAATCTTCAGATAATTTTTAATTTTTTTTTGTTTTTGCATAGTTCTTTTTTCATATTTGCATAAAATATTTGCACAAAAGTTTCATTTTCTATGATAACCTTTAGAGTGCAGAGACATTCTTTAGTTCCTTTACCTTCTCCTCTCAGAGGGAGACCAGCCTGGACTCTGAGCATAGACAACAGCTTTTTACTTATGGCAGAAATACAAATGTCATGCAGGTTACTATGAATTTTTCTCTATTCTTACTCACTTCCAGTGAGTCTCAGCCCTTCTTCACTTTTTTGCTATTAACTCATCTTCCTCCTTTCCTTTCTCCTGTCTCCCTTCCTCTTCTTCTCCTTCCTTCCCTCATTTTCCTCTCTTTTTCCTTCTTCATCTCCTCAGATCCTGCTGCTTACATTGGCACAGTGGAGAGCATGATGGGCCCTGAATCAGGAAGACCAGAGTTCCAACTGAGCCTCAGACACTTACTAGCTGTGTGATCCCGACAAGTCACTTTATCTCTGTTTGTTTCAATTTTCTCTTCTGTAAAATGGAAATAATAATACCATCTACCTTCCAGGTTGTTGGGAGGATCAAAGAAGATAATAATTGTAAAGTTAATTATTATTAAGTCTTTTCTTTGTCCTTAAACTTTTTCTTTCAATTGTGGTCTTTCACAACTTCAATTCTATCCTTCTCCTTAAGCTTCTCATATCCTCTGAAATTTAACCTCCCCAGATTAAATCTCTGTCTTTAATTTATTGAACAAATTTGTGTTAAATACCTCATATGAACAAACATCATGCTAAGTGCTCATTGATACAAAGGCAAAACCAGAATTATACCTTCCATTTTCATCCTTCTGGTGAAGCATGTATACAGAAAATATATACCAAGTAGTCACAAGATAATCTTGGGGGGCAGAGGTGGGGGAAAGACTCCAGCAGTAGTAGGACAGGGGAAGACAGAGAGGGACAATGACAAAAGGCTTCCTTTAGGAGGTTGACTGTAAGATGAGCTATAAAGACATGTAGGAATTCTTTGAGGCTGAGACAAGGAAGGAGTGAGTATATTCCAAGCTGGAGTAAAAGATTGCAAAGGGAGGGGTGCTTGGAATAGAATATTGTCGACATCAAATATAGCAATTGAATCAGTTTGGCTGAAAGGTGGTCTATGTCAAGGTGAGTAATGTGGAGAGAAAAAAGCTTGAGAAAGTAGGATAGAACCATATTGTTAGGGTCTTTATAAGCCAAAGAGGAATTGATATGTTACCATAAATGCAGATATGGCCAGACTTGTGGTTTAGGGATTTTATATCTCTGTGGAGAATAAATTGAAGAGGGGAGAGCCTTGAGGCCTAGGTAACCAATTAGAAGACTCTTTCAATAATTCAAGAGAGAAATAATAATCAAAGCTAACATTGATATAGCATTTTAAGGTTTGCAATGCACTTTACTTATTTATTTTCATCTTATACTTTACAAAAGTATTTCTCAAAGTGTGGTCTGAGGACCTCTGGGAATGCCAAGAAATATTTTAAGGAGGGGATAGAAGAGAATGATCATTTATTAAATTCCTATTATGTGCCAGGAACTCTGCTTTAAAATATTATTTTATTTGATCACCCCAACAAGTCTGGGAGGTAGATACTATTAATTTATTCCCATTTTACAGTTGAAGAAAGTGAGGCAGGCAGAGATTAAATGACTTGTTCAAGTTACAGAGCTAATAAAGTATTTGAGATCACATTTGAATTCAGGTCTTCCTAACTTTAGTTCTAGTGCTCTTTCTATTATACCACCTAAATGTTGCCATCTAGGAGGTCTAATGAGGTAAAAATTGTTTTCATAATGATACTAAGATGTTTTAATTTCTAAAACTATAAATACTAGTAGATATGACTCACATACAAAAGTTATTTGAGTGGTTCTCAATAATTTTTAAGAGTATAAAGGGTTTCTGCTATAAAAAATTGAGAACACTGTTTTAAAATAATTATAAATAGATGTTATTATTTTCTTATCTTACAGATAAGGAAAATGAGTCAGAGGTTAATTTATTTTTCTATCACTTAAAATATGGCATAGATTCAGTATTTAAGGATTATTAAACTTTTATTTAAATTATTTAAATTAAATTATTAAATTAAGATAATTAAATTTTTAGCAGGTCTTGCTTTTAGAGAGTATCTTTTTCACTCTATATATATCCCTTCTCAGAATCTATGTCTTTCTAAATACCCAGCTATTTGCTGTTACCTGGGACTTTTTTTTTCCAACAGAGAAAAAAAAAAAGGCAACCCACCTTTGCATCCACAATGAGGGATGGAGCTTAGAAGGCAAGCCCTTGGGTAATAGAATCCATTGGCTTAAATTCACATGAAAGTTACATGGGAAGAACACTGCCTTGGTAATAAGGAACCAGAGTTCCATTTCACCTTTGCTGGTATGTTGCTATATGGCCTTGGGCCTTAGTTTTCACAAGGATAGGAGGAGGTTGGATCAGATCTTCTCTAAGATCCCTGAGAACTCTGACATGCTACTTAGCTGATTTCACACCTTTCATGATAGCAGGTTTTTATAGTGGAAAGAAAAAAAGATAATACTGGATACTTTGGTTGTTGGAGAAGGGATGGAAGACAAAGCTCAGGGAATTAGGATTCTGAAGACTTGCCTTCATCATCTTTATAATTTCTTTGTCTACAATTTAACCCTGATTTTAAGACAGACCCTCAAGAAAAAAGGACTGAAACTGACCAGACACTATTGTCTTATGTATTATTTGTTTTTTTCCCAGATATTGGGCTTTAAGGACCTGATGCTTCATTGTGAAATCTTTCTCAGCTTGAGTCAGTGGAGAATGTAAAGAGAATCTCACCCTGGAGAGATCTCCTGGATCTCCTGATTAGTGGTCAAATAATTTTAGTAGCCAAACTAACAATAAAAAAAAGATTTATTAGCATGTTTTAAAAGATAGCTTATGGTGGCAGCAATTCTAATTTCTTAGGGTACAGGATTTTTTTTTTTTTTTCAAAAGCTTTTTGGGTTTGCTTAGAGTATACAACTAATCAGAAACATCCTTCAGAAAAAAAGGAAATGGTGAGAGGCAGGGAAGTATCTCCAGTGAAACAAGTAGGTTGGTAGAAATAGCATTAGCTAAGATTTTTTTCCTATTAGATCATTAAGGAATTGCTAAGGGAATTAACTCCCTGGGAGGCTTTATTGTTTCTTGGTTTCTAACTTAGCTAGAGCTAAACAAATGGTAATCTAGATTTTTGGTTATCACCAAGTAATCAACAGGTATTTTTATGGAGCCATATCTGTCTGACAGGGTACTCACTTTTTTCCTCCCTCCTACTTCCCATAGAAAAGAAGGAGAGGAAGGAGCTGATGATTCTTTCTGGACTATTCTTTTCTTTCCCCACAGTCCATGATTTGTCTGAGGCTCCCAAATTCTGATGAATTAGACTAAGACAGTGGCTTGCTGGATTTTAGCAAAAGGTAACTTATTCCACTTTTTTTGTGATTGTATCTGACTTTGCTAAGTTAGAAACTTTGAAATAAAGGTAAATTTAAAAGATCACTATTATTAGCTTTTCTCACACAAACAGTTCTGGAGTTCTCATTTAGGAGAAAAAAAATTCCTAAAATTTTTGGGAATGTTCTTTTACCAAACTAGTTAAATTATTTTTATTTCCAAGTAGCCAATTGCATCCTCACTTTGTACTTTGCTGACATGGAATAAAATGTAGACTTGCAATACAAAACATTCATGATCAATTGTGGATTTTTGTATAAAAGAAAATTAGGAAATAGCAACAGTTTAAAGAAAATGTGTGTATGGGAAGTACATAGAAGAAGCTTTTAGCAAACAAGCATAGGGAAGGGGAATTAAGAAAAGTAAAACCTTTCAAAATTGTTTTTTCCACCTTTAGTTTTTTCAAAGGATCTTGGAACCAGAAACTTCTTTGTTTCATTCATCAGAGAAAGTGCCCTGAAGCTAGACTGTTATACTTAGTTCCTAATCTTGGAGTATACATAGCAAGATGTTGGCAGGAACCTGATTGCTATAGTAGTCTCATTGCTCCTCTTACTGCAAGACATGAACTTTTCTCTGATGCATTCTTTCTCCTGCAGACAATCTAGATCTTCCAGTTCAGAATTCATGATAGTTTCAGCCTTGTTGAGCTGGCAAGGAAAATCTATCACTCACATCTATAAATTTTTGGACTGCCAGCTAGTTTTCAAATCCCTTTCCTTAGTCCATAGGGAAACCAGTTAAATACATTTGAATAAAATTCAATCTGAGCATATTTGAATAATGATTTGTTATTACATTTCTATTAGTTAACATTTATAGAACTTTAGAGCTATAAGGCATCTTGGAGATCATCTAACCCTAACCCTCCTCTTTTACATCTGGAGAAAATGAAAGGAAAATAAGAGCCATATCATGTAGCTAAATGTAGAATGTAGCAAAGTTGGGACTAGAATTCAGTTCTATTGACTACAAAGCCAAACTCAAGACAGCTTTGGCTGTGGCATTTTCAGGACTTTTTCTGAGACAGTAGATATTGCAAGGTTTGGATAAAGTCTAAACCCATTATGTTTAAACACTTCAGGCCTTCTTCTCTTCCTCTCTAATCTTAGCTTTCTGCTTTAGAGAGGCTAGTTTCCTAACAAACACCTCATTGTCATTTCTCTTCTCATGCTCTTTCCCCTGTTAAGGATAATTTTCTTGTCTATTCAAATCCTAACTATGCTCCAAGCTGCTACTTATTTCCAAGAGCTTCTCTTTTCACTTTAAGAAGATAGTTCTTATTTCATATATATATATATATATATATATATATATTTGCCTTCAATTATACTTAATAAAATATTTTGTACATATCCTTCTGTATTGCTGACTTTTCCTTTTGAATCAGACTTATTTAGTCAAGTAAGCTATAGAATCATTAAAGATAGGGACAATAATTATTATTTTTCTATCTAACAACTTTTCTGAAACAATAGATGTTGCAAAATTTGAGGCAAAGTCTAGCCTTATTTTTGGCATCCTAGGCCTTCCACAAAAAAGACTCCAAAAAAATCAAATGTCCTCCATGGTGTTTGAATTGAAATAAAAGCCCTGTATAATGCAAGATATAAAGAACTGACTGTGTAAAAATATTGTTTGAAAACCAAATCTGGTTTGTTTTTTTTTTAATTTCAGGTAGAAAAAGGTTTGGCCACTTTAAGAAAAGTCTGTTTTTGAAATCATTTCTGTCAGCAGATCCAAATTGTAAAATGTTAAAAACTGCAGAAGCTACAGAGGTGAGTTAATTAGTAATCTTTGGTGATTATATGCAAAGAGCTTTCACACCAGCCGTCATCTCCTAGGAAGGGTGAGGGGGTGACTGATAGCTAGTTGCTGAGCAGAGCCAAGTGAAACGCTGCTTAGTGAACTGTTCTTTGGGAATCATTTATTTGCTCCTTCCTTCATTCAAGGAATGGTTATTAAGCACCTACTGTTTGTTAGGTCCTGAGGGAGATATGAAAGCTAGATTACAAGGTTTCTCCACTCATTAAGTTTATACTGCCTAGTCTTTTTGGTCTGACCTCAAAGGGAAGAGATACAAAAAACTGAATTCTCTGGGAACAGGGAGAGAAAGAAGCATCTAAGAACGTTTTAATTTCTTTGGGCCTCAATTTCCTCAACTATAGAATAAGGTTATAGGTTTTGATGACATCCATAGTCAGTGACAGATCTAACTATGATCCTTCATGACTTAGGTAATGGGTAGAGAGGAGAGAACTGTGAATCTTTCTAGTCCAAAGGAGCCCAAATTAGTGAAGAAGGTTAATCTGGGACTTTCTGATCATTTGAATGAATTTTCATGTACCTGCCTCTTTGTGGAGTTTTTGGTTCTATCTTTCTATGTTGAGTGTTTCCTCCTTTCACTTTCTTGTTTTTATTTTCATATATTTTATATGAATTTATATGTGTACACAATGTTTCTCCCCACTAAAATACAAGTTCTTTGAGGAAGGTTATTTTGTTGCTGTTGTTTAATCTCCAGTATCTAATACAGTAGTTGTTTAATAAGTTCTTATTGATTGATTGAGGATATTTCCATTGCCAATCAACCATCCTGAGGGAATTATGGGACATTTGTTGGAACATGCATCATTTGCCCCCCCCCCATTGAAGATGAATAACTAATATTAGTGATTCTAGATAAATTGATTGTCTGCAATGGATTTGTTGTTAATCCTTTATGCTTGACCTATACAATTTTGGGGAATCTGCATCTCAGAGTGATCTTTTTCCAGAGAGGAGATCATAAGAAAGGTAAGCAGAGAGATTTTCATTAAGCTGAGATGAAGGTTACTTTTCAATACCTGAAATCTCTGTAGGAAAGTGAAAGTTAAGAAATGCAATCATTTATCATAATTGAAGTTCAGCCAAGACAGTACTTAAATTAGTCTTGTTTATTTTTCATCTTGCTATCAGTGTTTCTCTGTTTATTCATTTCTTATGGAGTGTGTGAAATAGAATGAACAAATCTATATTCTTATTTTAATGGGAAAAATATCTCTACTAACTGAATTTTGTCTCTATATTACTTTCCTCAGCAACTGCTTTAAAGAAAGATTTATCACCTTGTCTGTGTCATTATATGCCATCATAATCTTAGTGGCAGCTTCTGGAATTGCAAGCATATTCTCCAGAAGGAAAAAGTAGGTTATTTGGGATAGGGCTAGGGTGTTTGTGATAAGGTTGAAAAAAGAGATAGTTCAAGATAAAAATAATTAACAGGAAATTCTTGTCTAAGGAGAGGTAAAAGGAGATAATTTGAGATAAATGATTAAGAGAAATTCCTTTCTTATTTACAAATATCTCCGGAACCTCTTGGATAACATCTCTGTGCAAATGTTGTTTTTATGACCCTAGTTATGTATAAAAAGGAAGGTCTAAAAAATGGAATCCTTGTACTCGGTTCATACCAGCCTTGTGCCCATCAACTGGGGTCCCCTTGCAGGCAGTTTGGCCTTCCTGGAGGCCAAATGCCTGTCTATCCCTTTACTATCAATAAAGACTTTGTTTTGATACAGCATTGAGTAGCGAATTCATTCCCTAAGGAACCAGCCCTTGGGTTACTTTGGGGAAGGAGAGAGGTTAATCAGACCTAGGAGGAGAAGAGCTGATCCATCTCTGCTTAAAGCCTCCAATTTACTCCTTATAATTTGCAAATTCAAACAATATTAGTGACAATACATGTCATATAATATGTTTATATGTTCCTGTATCATGGGAAATGTTCATTCTCAGAGATTAGCACAAGCTATTACCTAAAATTCCATGTCTGCAGGAAGCTATTCCTTATTCCTTTTAATTCTAGTGTTTTCCTTCAATTGATTATTTCCAATTTATCCTAAATAAAGTTTGCTTTTATATAATTGTATGCATGTTGTCTCCTCCATTAGACCCTGAGCTCCTTTACAGCAGGGACTATTTTTTGCCTTTCTTTGTATCATCAGTGCTTAACATAGGACCTGAAACATAATAAATATAGTCTGAGGGTCTCTTATTGTTATAGCCCCCCCTAACTCTGTTTCTTTGTCCTTTGCTTTCTGTAGCTGGGGAGAGGTTTCTCCCTAATTCATAGTTATTGTGTTCATTCTCTTCCTCTACACTAGGAACTAAGAGATCATGTAGTCCCATTTCATTATTTTATAAAATGAGGAAACTGAGTTCCAGAGAGAAATCACTTGCCTAAAGTCACATAGTTTAAAGTAGTAATACCAGATCTCTCAAACCCAGAGTCCCTGTCTCCAAATCCAGTGCTCTCTTTACCATGTTTCTTTCTTCTTGTGATCTTTTCTTTATGTGAATTTCTAGGTAGTGTGCTATGATTGAGTGCAGCAGAATCTTTAAAATATTTCCTCCCACTGACTTACAAAGTCCTATGGAAAGACTGCTCTGATGATGCTGATTCTGGTGGTCCCCTTTAAACACTTGGAAAATCTACTGGCTTATTAACAATAACAATAATGTTAACAATAACAATCAGAAAAGCTAGGATTTTCCAAACTTCCTAATAGGCACCCTTAAAAAAAAGGCACCTGGTCTTTCTTGGGGAAAGATGTTCCCAGATTGTGGCTCAGGAGACTGAGCCTATCTTAGAAAGGAATAGGGAGGCTCTTTGCACTAGCAACATTGAGGCTATTTAAACCTACCAAACTTTTTTTTCCTGTTTGTGTGGGAGGGCTTGGAATTCTTTCCTCTTTTGTTAAGGCAGCAGATTGGAACAGGTTGTAACATTTTCCAGAGCCTGTGCTACTGGTGTTTCTTTCAAAGAACATTCTGCCAATCGGTGTTTTGATTTCATTTCTTGTTGGTTTATGTATTTCTTGTAACTCAGCCAAATTTCAGTAAAGGAGATAGAGTGAGAGAGGATGTTCTAATTCAATAAAGGTAGGAATTTTTTTAATGAGAGGGAGAAGATTTCACAGCTTCATTACTTCTACTCATCTCAGATGATCAGATGTCACAGGTATGGATATTCCTTTTACCCATCCATTCATTTGGTAGTCATTTATTTAGTACCTACTATGTGCCAGAAATCCCATTAAGAAGAGACAAAAATGAAATAGTTCCTGTTTTTTTGAACCTCATTCTATTGGATTGAAACAACATGAGCTCAGATACATAAATAGATAAGGAAATAAATTATATATATATATATATATATATATATATATATATATATATATATATATATATATATATATATATATATATATATATATATATATATATATATATGTCACATATGTATATGCCCACAAATATACACACATCTGTATTGTTGTGGGAGCTTTCCATCCAGAGTTCCTTCAGAATCTGAGGAAATCTTTTCTACCATCAGGTCTATGAGACTGGGAGTCAAAAAGTGAGTAGCTAGATTGAAAAGAAAGAAATTCCTTAATGTATCAAGTAAGATCACTTAGGCTAGTTGCAGTTTTAATTTCTTAGGGCACCAATTGAGTTTTTGTAGTTTTTTTAAAATCTCAGACTACACAACCAATTGATGGCATTACCAAGGCAGAAAAGGAAATGTGCTCCCAGGATTGCTAAAGATCAGGTTTGTTCCTATGGGAAATGCATTTCTCTGAGAATAGTCTTATTAGAATTCTCTGAATTGGTGGGAAAACTCTAAGATGATGGAGACCTCTTTTAAAGTAAAAACATTATCATTCATCCTTTTACTGCCAATATAGATGGGCGTGAATTATAAACACATCATTCTTTTTCCTTAGTCTCAGATTTGTTTTTTTTTGTTTTTTTTTTTTTTTTTTTAATTTGGAAAGAATAGGTTTTCCCCAAATTCAGGTTCATCCAACTTTTAACACACACGCATATTATACCTGTACAGAGACTGAGGTTTTTCATTCCAGAAAAAAGTAAACATAACACTGGGGGCTTGTGAACTATTGTTTTGAATTAATATAAACTCACAGCATATTTTGGGATCACATTGCTAGTGAACTTGTGTGTGTGTGCGCCAGGTGCTACTCAACAAAGGAAATACCAAATAATGAAGGAAATATGATGGAGAACTAAAGCTCAGAATTATTTCCATGATTCCCTGAAACCAAATAAATAAATATGCAAAAAATAAATTTAAAAAAATCATTCAATGAATAGAAGAATTACCTGGTTATAAACATTCTGTCTTCACTAAGTTTGACAGAATGTGCCAGAGCTTGTCCGAAACATTTATTAAGCACCTAGTATTGGCAATTGCACTACAAAGGACAGGAGATGCATAGAAAGGCAAAAGATGGTACCTACTCTCAAGAAATTCTGCGTCACACATGAAATTCTGCTTTCCTGTAACTGACTCTAAACCTACCATTGGTTTTACACAAGAATGGAGCATTGGAGGAGATAGGACGCTTGGAAAGGTGCATTTTTTATTAAATATCTAAAATGCAGGTTTGTTTTTAAAATTTAAATTTAAGATATAAAGAAGAGGTCCTTAATCTTGGATCCACAGAAGGCTCCATAAATAGATTTTAAGGGACCCATGCACCTGGGTAGGAAAAATTACATTTTTTAATTGTAATTGATTTCTTTTATGATCTTATGCATTTTATTTAACTAATTTAGAAACATCATTCTGAGAAGGCAGAAGACTGCCAAAGGAGTCCACAATGAAAAAATATGGTTAATAACCCTGGCATTTATTCAATTTACTATCCAGTACAAAAGGTGGACTTCTTTTTGAAATTAGCTTAAAAAAGCCCAAAGGCTGAGCTTTTATATGCCAGAGTTTCAGTTCATTGGAAAGTGTTAGGGTTGATGTAACTAGGGTTGTAACTGAATGTTGACACAAATGCAGCTGTATAGGCCTGAAGAGGCTTGTTCTAATAGTTGGAATGCTAAAACAAAACATAACAAAATCCTGAGAAAATCTATACAACTCCCAGAGTTATTTCTAGTACTTGGGATGTTAGGAATTCATTTGTTTTTTCCTCTGTAAATTATTTCCTATTTATCTTGCTTTGTATTTGTCTCCCCCATGACATTGTAAGGTCCTTGAGGGCAGGAACTGTCTCTTGCCTCTTTTTGTATTGCACTTAGCATGGTGTCTGGTACATAGTAGCTGTTATGTAAATATCTATTGAATTGAATTCAAGGGAGCCAGGGATTTTCCCTTTCTTCCCAGTTCCTACAATGCTACAGTATGTAGTACTCAGTTTAAGTCACTGAAGTCGCCTAGTTCTATCTCCAGATTTAGATGGGGAAATAGGAATAATTATTTTATTAGGCCAATGAAAGGAGAATGGAGCAGACTAGATATTTGGTCTTTAGTCTTTTGGTTGTTTAACTTGGTGACTCAAGGTCTCAGTTCTGCGTCTGCTAGCTATGCAGTGCTAGGGCAAGTCATTCAACCAACCAATCAACAAGGATTTGTTAGACATCTATGCCAGGTACTTTTGTTTAGGGATGGGATATGGAGACCAAAATGAAACAGTTCTTGATCCTCAATGTGCTTACATTCATCAGGACATAAATCCTCATTTCCCCAAGCCTATTTCTTCTTCTATAAAATGGAGATAATCATTTTTGTCCTATCTACTTTAGGAATTCTGTGAGGAAAACCACTCCATAAACTATAAAATGCTACATACGTGAAATTGGATTTCGCCTTCTGTAAAAATGGGGATAATGGTATCTCTTTCCTTGTGCCTTAGGTAAATATTTAAAGATCCCTGATTTTATTAATATACTTGGAACTTTCACCAAAGTGGATCACAACTCCTCTCTGCCATAGTAAATGTTTTTCATAATTTTTCACTTGATGGGTCCACTCCTAGAGATGACTTTGGATGTCGTCTGAATTTAGCCAGGCTGGTTTTTAGGGACAGCAAACATACCCTGTGACTCATACACAAAGTTTTTCCAGTTTAGTAGGACCTACCAGAGCTTATTTTTCCATTGACATATGAAGGCTTGGAGGTTTGGAGAAGGCTTGGAGACACCAGGGGCATAAGGCTATCATGAGGATGAAATGAAAGACTGGATATAGAAGTGATTAGGAAGACAGCCTTTTCAGAAATCCAAGAAGCTGTTATTATTTTTTATCCTCTATCTAAATAAGTTCATGATTCCATTTATGAAATGCTCTGGGAATAGAAAGAGGAATAAAAACAGCATCTGCCTGCAACCTTGGGGTAGAAGATTCTCTTATTGCTGTTGCCTCTCTCTCGGAATAGAGTGTGATGTGATCAGGTCACTGCATGTAAAATGCTTTAAGAATGTGATCTGTACTTCATCATTTTAAAATTCAAACATTCTTGAACCTTTTTTCCCCCACCCTGTTCATATTTATCTTCTGAGTCCTGCCTTCATTGGACACCACATTTGTATTGATAAATTGTAGGTAGTAGGAGATGTATTGATGGGATGGAGACAGTTCAGAATGTAGAGTGTTTTGGCTTTGCATCTCATTACACATAGCTAGCTTTTTGCCTCTTGAAAGCTGTCGATTTGCGCATTATTGCTATTCAGGCTGATAAATGACAGTAATTGTTCTTAAGTTGAAGAGCTGGTTTAATATGCCGCCTGGCTTGGGAATTTCCTGAGCACCAGGGTTAAACTCAGCTCCACTGGTGCTAGCAAAATGGCCCTTTTTTTTTTCTTCATCTCAGACTATATAGTTAATTGAATTACTTGCTATTCATGCAGTTTGCAGCCTTGATTCTAAAGATACCATGAAAGGTAGGGAAACCAAGCAATTTCCAAAGGGGGTCTGGGTCACCATGGGCTCTGTTTCAAGGACATTGTCCCCCTTCCCCAAAGAGTATAAGCAGAAAGAAAATTCACATTCTGCAACTAAATTTGCTTTTGTGTACCCTGCTGGTAATTAGTTATTTTTGTCCAGTGCTCCTGGAGCCATCCCCGATGTAGCAGAGCCAGTTCTAAGGATCAGCAGGATTTCTGCTGCTAATATTATTTCTCCCCTTTTCTTTGATATAAATTTCTTTTCAAATCTCACAAACTTTAGAGGTCAGATTATTTGAATTTCTTTTTCTCATTGATTTTTTAATCTAAAATTGGAATAATTGTAGTGGCTCACAATTACATATTGCTTTAAGGTTTTATAAAGTGTCTTTACTGGAAATGTCTGCTAATAGATAAGTGTGAATATTATTAACCCTGTTTTACAGATTAGGGAACTGAGTACTACAGAAGTTAAGTATATGTCCAAAGTCACACAGCAAATATGTGGTAGAGTGTGAATTTGAACTCATGTCATTCTGTGTTGGAATCCATTGTGCTATCTATTTTTATCATTCCTGTCTCTGTGGGTCTAAATGACTACTTGTGGGAAAAGCACCAGCCCTGATTTCTGAATATAAAATTCCTGATACAACTTACTTACATTTCCCTTCCTCTTCATAATGATGTCTTAATCCTGATCAACACAATAATTATTATTGTTTTTTTGCCATCTAAAATTTGGCCAAACAAAATAACAATTAATCAGTCTATATGATAGCACTCTAAAATCTGAGTGAAGAAATTCACTGGCATATGTGAGGAGAGATAGAATATAAAAGATCTGTCCAAATATTTGTTTTGAACTGATATGTGAGGAAAGATTTTGTAAAATGATAATAATAATAACAATAATTTAATGATTTATTAATAAAGAGAATCCTATTTTTGTTATTCTGATAGTTGTTTGTCAAAGGCCAAGGATTTGGCTCTGAACATCTGAGACCGAATGTTTTAAAGAAAAGATGATTCCTCCCACATAAGAGCTCTTTCTTTCCCATAGAGTTAACCTTTTTTTCCTAAATTTTTACATGCATTTTGTCTTTAGTGATATTTAATAGTTAGAAGTTCAAGGTTGGAAGGGAAGAGAGTAGTGTTTGGGGGCCAAATAGTTGATATTCAGTAGTTTTAGTGGAAATATTTGCTTTCTTCAGACTAGTCTTAAGAAAAGTTTGGAATTTTTTTCAAGTGTGAGCTATCATCCCAATTGCCCTTTCTTTGATCTCTGATCTCAAACCTATCCATTGAAGCAAGATCTGAAAGATGGGATTGCCATACCATAACAGCTGGCGTCTTGAAAGACATCCCATTTAGACATATTAATCATTTCCTACGATAGAAGCACATAAAATCCATCTTTTGCTACCCGTCAAGATATGAGATAATGAAAGAAGATTGCTTAAAATGTAAATCATTTGGGTCTGTTGGTAACACTGTTTAGAATTAAATTCATGTGTAATAGAACTTCCCATCAGAAATGAACAATTTCCCAGACAAAACCATCGTAAATTCCATAATTTCGTATGGATGCTTCCAACACTAATGGTATCTGTGCAGTTTAGTTGATAGAGCTCTGGACAGAGAAGGATCATTTTTCCTAGTCCTATAACTAGCAAAAGAGGAGGCAAATCATTCATCCCAGACCATCCTGTCCTGCAATGGAATACTCATCACATCTTCCTTAAGACTGTAGAAGTATCACTCCATTGGCATCTCTCCCAGTCTTTCCACTAGAATCTTATTAGAAGTTAGGCACTTCTATAGGGTCCCTATAGTGTTATATGTTCTGATATAATTAATTCCCAGGTTCTGAAGAGGTTCTCATATGTGTGAAGAATCTTAGTATTTGAACCCCAATAGATATTATGACCTTTACTCTTCATGGAGACCATGTATTATAAGCATTGTCATTTTAATACTGGGTGTAGGGATATATTGACAGTTCCCAAATCACTAGAATTAGATGTCAGAAGCATAGGTACTAGTGCTTGCCCTGTAAATAACTAGCCATATGACCATTTCATTCCATTTTTATAAACCTATTTCCTCATTTTTAAAATGAAGGGATGGATTGAATGACCCTTTCTAGTTCTACCATTCTATTGTTTTAGTCACAGCATGTCATGTATGGAAGAAATCTTTTTCTTATCTTGAAAGCCATGATGGCTAAATGAGTTTTCTTTTTCCAGGATCACATTTCTTTGGGCAAAATCTGTCCCATGGGCTAAACAATGTATTAGAAATTCCAAGTCCTTCAAGGAATTAAGCCAACTTTCTTTCTACTGACTGCATTACCCTGGGCAGATTACCTAATAGGTCAGTAACTTAGTTTCTTTGTCTAGAAGATGGAAGTTGCCATGTCAGTTGTGATGCAGACAGTATTAATATGTCATAGACTAGCCATGATTGAAATATTAACAGTAATTCATTTATGTGAAATTCTAGACAGATGAAAACAGGTCTAGATCTTTTTGCTGTTGCTTGGTTAGTAGCAAGGCATGGACTGAAACAAATGAACAAATAGAAGGAAGGATATTGGACTTGGAGTAAAAATACTAGATTTGAGATTCATCAGCTCTGTTATTTTCTAGCTGTGCGGTCTTGGCTAAGGTTTGCTCTCTGGTGGTTTCCTTTTTTGCAAAATGAGGTGGTTGAATGTGATGACTGACCTCTGTGCTGCTTTCTGGCTTTCACATTCTATTGCTACCCTGTACAGGTGGGTGCTTAATAAAGGTCCTTTGATGATGTTCATGCTTGTGGGCCTGGTAGTTCTCAACAGAGAAGCGTACTAGGGCGCCTCTGTTATTGCTCCATGAACATTTCCATCCTTGCCATGGGACAGCGTCAGGGATCTGATAGGTCATTTTCCTTCTAAACGTCTGCAATTACTTCACAGACCTGGGAAGGCACTCCCTTCCCGGGAGTCTTTGGGAGGAAGAGAAAGGCGCATATTTGGAGCATGTGCGTGAGTTGCTCTGAGCTTTTGCAGAAGGCTGACTCTTTGGACGAGCTGGAGGGAACCGTAACACCAGCTGTCGGCATAGCCAACTGTTTCGTTTCACAAGAAGACCACAGATCGGAGTTAAAAATACCAGACTTCAGCTGAAGAAGGCTAAAGGAACAAAAAGATAATCTCTTAACAAACAACGGTTTCAACAATGGATTTAATAAGCCCAAGCAATTTAGAAGTCTTACTTTAAAAAAAAAAAAAAAAAGAAAACTGACTCAATGAAATACTATAATGCTCTTTGCTATTTGTGATTAATTTGCTAACTGGGAGGATGTTCTAGGCAATGCCCTCCCTATTATAATGTTAACCAATGTCCATTTAGTTGGAGATCAGAAACATGCAAATTTTTTTTAACATGTCATTTCTCTTATTGCTCTGTGATGTGAAATTTGGTGAATTGTTTAAGACTTCTACAAATCTACCTTTCTTTTAACTGCTCAGACTGTCTTAGCTGTACTGGAATGAATAGCATGCTAATGGAATTCGGGCCCCCTCTGTAGAAGGCAGATGCATCTTGCCGCCCCAGCATCTCCGGGATTCAGGCATAGCCAAGTGGTTAAAGTGTTTAGCATGCAGCTCGGTTCTGAGTGGACTTGGAAGCATTTAGATATTCCACTTTACTATTATATATTTTTTTAAAGTCTATACAGCTTCAAATGAAATGCAAAACAGCAGCTGTAGGTAGCAGCAGCCCCTTTCCCTGTCACGGTGGGGGGGAGGGAACGTGCCTGAAATGCATAATGAAAAGGAAAACTTTCTACACTCAGAGGGAAATTGACAAAAAAGTTTCTCTTCTCTGGCTCTGTGGGAGAAAGTGCATCGCAGCTTTGGGTTGGATGGGGGAAATGGCACAGATGGGAGAGATTTCGTTCCTGCCATAGCTTTAGGAGCTCTCCATCTCCCATTTTTTTCTGACCAGGTAGAATATAAGCTTCTTGTAGACAGGGCTTATTGTTGGCTTGTCTTTCCAGCCCTTGAACAGTAGGTACTTAATAAATTATTGAATCGAACTGCATTGAGTTAAATTGAATTGTCTCCCTTCCTTACTCTTAAGACTTTTCTTAATCAGAAAAAAGATACTCTGCTCATTGGCTCGAGTGACCATTTTTATTTGCTGCCTGAGACACAGTGATGTCAAATCTATTTGTTCTCAGACACTTGTTAGCAGTTTGACTCAGGCCTATTAGTTAATTCTCTGTTTGCCTTGGTTTTCCTAACTGTGAAATGGTGATAATAATAGCAATTCCTTGCAAGGATGTTGTGAGGATCAAAGGAAATAATATTTGTAAAAAACACTTAGGATAGTGTCTAGTGCATACTAGATACTATATAAATGTTTTTTTTCCTTTTTCTCCTTCCCACTTACCTATCAGATTGTCATGAGGATCAAATGGTGCAATATATGAAAAAACCACTTTCTCAGTCTTTTAGTCAAGTGAATTTGATTCAGGTTTGTGATATTGCTCATCATATTTAGTTTCTATGCCACACATCGAGAGGCAATTGACACTAGGATTTTTCTCTCCCATGTCTGATGTAGAAACTGCTAAAAAAAAAAAAAAAGAGTTTGTTGGTGGCAAGGAAGGGAGAAGAGAGCAGGACCCAGGCAGATTGCAATTGACAAATTTCCTATATGTTTTTAAAATAATAATAACAATTGCTAGCATTTATAGAACACTTCAAGTTTTGGAAAATGATTTATGTGTTGCCTCATTTGATCCTCAAGACAACCCTGATGAGCAGATATGAGGGAGAAAAGGGGAAAAAACATTTCTCTAGTACTGACTATGTGACAGGCACTGTCTGTAAGTGCTTTTTACAAATATTATTGCCTTTGATTCCTCACAACAACCCTGTGAGGTAAGGACTATTATTACCCCCATTTTACAATTAAGAAAATTGAGACATATAGTTCCTTTTTTTAAAGTGACTTATCTACAGTCACACAGCTAGTAAGCATTTGAGGCAAGATTTAACTCAGGTCTTCCTGAGTCCAGCTCTCTCTCTGTTGGGCCACCTACTTGTCTTTAAGAATAGGTATTTTCTTTATAGTACATATTGGCTCCATTGAAACAGATGAAGACACGTCTATTACACAGCAGTCTTGGAGAGTTTTTGGTGCTGAACAGATCATTATCTTGTGGACAACCTAGTGCTGAACCTCCATGAACTTCATTGGGTTGATCCTTGGACAACAGACAGTTTTTTCTTTGCTAGACCTATTTAAAGCCTTTTCTACCTTGTAGGATTTTCCAGAACTTATACTTTACTCACTGTGGCCATAAGAGCTTAGAGTCTCCTCCCTACCATCATGATGTCTCTAGAGAAGAATTTTAATAGAGGCCCTCCTGTCAACCCCCAAATAACTTTACTATGTGAGGATGACTTGCCTATAATAAACTCTGGGCTGTAAGAATGAAGTGGATCATCTGCAGTATCACTGGAAAATAGAATTAAAATAAATTTGAGGCCTCAGTCTGTGTTTGTTGAAAATTTTCATTGTAATATAATCTACTGCAATATGGATTTAAGAAGAAAGAAAGTCTATCTGGACCCCACCCAGGGAAGAATTCCCTGCAACTATTAAGACTTTTGTATAGTGCTACTTTCTGTATAATTTGTTGATGCATCACAATCTCAGGGACAGCATTACACTGTATCTCCAGTGCATGTGCAAAGTTCTATGGCCTTTTGTTGTTATTATTTGTAAGATCAAGAAATCACAGAACCTTAGAGTTGGAAGGACATTCTGAGGCCATCTAACCCAACTTGTAATTGAACAAGAAACTTCCTCTCTATTTTCTAACCTTCACTCTACTAAGGCATTCAACTTTTCCTTAATGATCTGGGGGGGAGGGGAAAATCCACAGCTTCCCAAGGCAGGTCATTCGAATTTTAGATTGCTCTAGGAAATTCCTTACATCAAGTCTAAAAGTGTCTTCTTGTTCTGTTCTCGGTCCCCACTATTCTTGTTTCTTCTCTCTAGGACAAAGAAGGACAAGTCTATTCCCTGTTGCTACTGACAGCCCTAAAATACATGAAAATAGCTATCATATCCTTTACAAGTTTTCTCTTCTCCAGACTAAATATCCCCCCATTTCTGTCAATCTTTATTGTTGTTGTTGCTTTTTGTTCTTCAGTCTCAAAAAAGACTATGAGATCAGGGAGATGATGTGAATTGGATGTGAGGGAGGGCTGCGCAAGGTCACCCACCTCACTTTCCCCTGCAGAACCCTTTGGATCCAGTGGCAAGATGTAGATCAAGATGACTGGAGATGTCATGAAACTCAATGCTCTTCAACCATTGATTTTCTCTGGATATTCTCTATCTCATAAAAAATCTTCCCTAAAATGTGGTTCCCAGGATTGAACACAAGCCTCTGTATTCAGATTGAGTAGGATAGAGAATATCGGGACTCTCATTTCCCTAGTCTAAGCAAAGACCTGAGCAAAGGCTATTGCTATTTGCTTTAGCAGATTATGGCCTTGGGGGTCATATGTCTTCCACAAAATAGCAGTGGGACTTAACTCCCAGTCTGCTGGCAATAATAAAAGAAAATATTTTCTCAGTGTACCAATGCCTAGGATCTGCTTCTCTCTTTCCTTGGCAAGATTCTATGTTCTATAAGTTCAGAAGGCAGAAATATTTGTCTTTCCTCCATAAGAGAGCCCCTGTAGTGGGGTTTACACTCTGACTCATTTGCACTTTCCTCTTCCTTCAAACTTGAACACTGAAGTGAATGAGTGAGGAAATGTGGAAAAGTTCGTTTTCCCTTTTCACTATGGAAGCTAGCCTTGATCAGTGTTCCTATAGCAACATCAATTCTCCCAAGTTGCACCTACTGTATAATAAGTTATATATATAGAGAAGACCTACTAGTATCCAAAATACCCCATATGTGCAAAGTGAATGAGTTAATGTTGCTATGAGAATCTGAAATGTTCCCTTTCCTGATTTTCGTGCTTTTAAAGTTACAACCTGTGTTTGTTGGGCTCCACATTTCATAACACATGTTGAGGATATGTGCAGTATGAGAAGGCAGCAAGCAGTTTTAATATTCTTGCAATGCTATAGATTTATGGGGGAAGTAGTGCCGTTTCAAAACAATTTATTGAGTCTAGAAGCAGAGATATGTGGATCAGAAAGGGTGAATCTTTGACAGACTTAGGAATGAAAGCCAAAGTTTCTAACAGGAGTGTAGGTCCAATTTAACTATTTCTGTCAAGTAATTCCTTGCTGTCCCTGCTACCCCATTCGCTGACTGGGTCTGGCAAGAATTGATTCTAGTCAAGAGTTAATCAGAAGGCTAGTCTAGTTCAAAGTCTACAAATAAGAACAAATTATTAATTAAAAAACAAATGAGAATTTCAGTGGAAGGGAGAAGTTTCAGTCTAGCAGATTTAATTCAGAATCATATGTGAAGATAGAAAATCCTGTTCCAAGCCAGCAGGTAGGGAGGGAAAGAGAATTTTCTCAGCAGTGTTGTCCAAAGACTTCAAAGAAAACAAGGAACCCCCTGCCCCAGTTCCTCAAACGGCCTTTAACCTTATTATTAGCTGTGCAAAATACTGTCATTTCCTATAAGTTGCTATCTAGCAATAGATAGCAAATAGCAAGGGTCCTGGGTTTCACTTCAATTTTTAACCAGACTAAAATAAATCAATCAATAAATCTAAAAAGAAAAATATAGTCTGATAATCAAAAAGGCAACTAATTTTTAAAAAGTTTGGGAGACATAGGGTTCAACTTAGTAAACTGAGGTTAGAAATACATTATCTTGAGTAAGGGAGACTTATGCTAATTTAAAGGAATCTAGCAGAGGGAGAGGCTCTGCACTGTTGGTGGAAAACCTTGTGCCGTACAAGTATTCTACCTTTTGAAATTATTTTGCATTTGTTTATTTGTATTTATTTTTAACTCCCTTCTTTCCCTAATAGAATTCTAGTTTTATTCTGTGTCTAGCACAGAGAATGTACTTAGTTTTTGTTTTTTTGTTTTGTTTTGACCAGTGATTTCATCAGTCTAGGTATGAAATCCCAGCCAGAAACTCCCTTTATCAGTACAGATTGACACTTGCTCTATAATTTTATAATCTTAGAGCAGAAGTTTTTTATCTTATCCATAAATACCTTTCAAATTTTCTGTGATTTTGGATGAGGAAGAAAATCTTACCTTTATTTTAATATCATTGATTCCTTTTGTAATCCTATTTTTTTTTCTTTCACATATTTAAAAACATTATTCTAGACAATTTGCAAATTAAGAAATTAAAATCATCCATAATCATATGAAAAAAATGCTCTAAATCACTCTTGATTAGAGAAATGCAAATTAAAACAATAATCCTATCAGATTGGCTAACATGACAGGAAAAGATAATGATAAATGTTGGAGGAAATGTGTCAAAACTGGAACACTAAAGCATTTTTGGTGGAGTTGTGAACTGATCCAGCCATTCTGTAAAGCACTTTGGAACTATGCTCAAAGGGCCATAAAACCGTATAACCTTTGATCCAGCAGTATCACTATGGAATCTGTATCCTAAAGTCATAAAAGAGGGAAAAGGCACCACATATGTAAAAATGTTTGTTGCAGCTCTTTTTATGGTATCAAGGAACTGGAAATTGAGTGGATGACCCTTCAACTGGGGAATGGCTGGTTATGTGTGGTATATGAATATAATGGAATATTAGTTTTCTATAAGAAATGATGAGCAGACTGATTTCAGAAAAGTCTGGAAAGACTTATATGAATTGATGCTGAGTGAAGTGAGCAGAACTATGAGAACAATAGCAAGATTATAGAATGATCAACTATGATAAATTTAGCTCTTCTCAGCAATGCAGTGATTCAAGACAATTCCAATAAACTTGGGATGGAAAATACCATCCTCATCCAGAGAGAGAATGATGGAGACTGAGTATGGATTGAAGCATACTTTTTTCATTTTTTGTTTGTTTTTTTAAAATCATGGTTTTTCCCTTTTGTTCTGATATTTCTTTCACAGTATGACTAATATGGACATACGTTTAAAATGATTGTGCACATATAACCCATATCAGATTGCTTGCTGTCTGGTGGAGGGGAGTGAGAAAAAAAAAACTTGAAATGAATGTTGAATATTATCTTTATGTGTAATTAGAAAAAAGATACTATAAAGTGAAAACAAAAAGATACAGTAACACTTAAGTTTTTTTCTATAGACACAGGCTTCTTTGGTTCCATATAAGCAGGAAAAGATGGGATTAACCTACATGGATTTTAAACATCAACCAAGTGAGAAGGGACCTTCCCAGGATGAGATCTTTTATGTTTCAGTGACCAGCAAGTTACCATCATATGTCAAAAGAAAGGCAGATATATTGTGAGCTTTGCAACCTCTGTCATCTTTTCCTAGCATTTTTCAAATCCATTTTAGAGGAAGAGGAAGAACAGAACTCTTATAAGATATTGTTCTTACACAGTTTTCATTACCCAATGGTAATTTTTGTCAGAACTCTGAGAAAAAATATAGCAAAAGAATAACCTTTAATTTTTTTGTCCTTGGAAATCATTCCTTGGGACGCAAGTGAGATTGGAATCCTTGAGTGGGACTGATAAGTTATTTGTGGATGGTAATATGATTTATTAGTATTTCTGTCAACCTTATGCTTTCTCATCATAACCACATGTTTTTATAGTCTTCATGAATATTTCCCAGATTATTAAAATATTGTTAAAACTTGATATTTCATTAAAAATAAAATTGAAGAAGAAATTCTTTAAGAACCATGATTGATATGTATGGCACATCTATCATTGGTGCATATCATGATTCTTTTATGTCATAATCAATGGCCTTCATGAGTTGTTGATCAAAAAAAAAATTTAATCACCCTGACAAATAGCTGATTTGGTGATGAGCTTTTCTGAGTTTATTTAAATTGGTTCTCAAATGACAGGTATGTCATCTTTCATTTAAAGCCTTTCTTGCCTAACCTGTCAAGGCTTATCCTTTTTCTCCATAGTTCTTGAGAACCAAGGGTCACCTCCTGTCACAATAAAATTTTGGAATAGTCCATTGGAGTTGGAAAAGAAGATGTAACTATTTAAAAATTTTGTAAACTGCTATTTTGTTATAGAGTTATAAATTGATTCAGAAATGGAATTTTAGGTATATCTGAATCAATAGTAATGATAATTCATATTTATTTAGTAATTTTAGCCTTATAACAATGTTAGGAGGTTGAGAAAGAGAAAGAAACTAAGACTTATAGTTATCCAGTCAGCAAATATCAGAACTATGATCCATGCCCAGTTTTTCTCAATCCAGTCTCCTTTTCATATTGTCAACTTGTCCAAAAGTAACTTTAAAAAAATATATCTCATTTTTTCTTTCAAAAACACTTTACCAGAATTGTAACTAAAGTAGGTAATCTGGGGCTTATTCAGAGGGAATGATATCTGGTGTGCATGTGTGTGTGTGTGGCGGGGCATTTCCTTACAAGGGACTCCTGTTTCCTCCTCCTTTCAGTCTAGACACCATAATCTTCATGCTTAATATTCTTCCTTTGGTCAATATCTCTTCAGGGGTCAGGAGAAATGAAACTTTTGGAGAGATCAAGACAGCTGGGTTCTTCATGGAAGATATGAGAGGAGGAGGGAGCGGGGACAAAAATAGGAACATGAAAGGAGATACAGTTTCTGGAGATGGTAGTTGTGGAAGTGACAGCTTTTTGTTGGAGTTTGGCTTTCATGTGTACAAGAAGATAACGGAAACACGAGAAGAACAAGACTAAGATTAGGTAAGGTTTTAAGGATAGCTGAGGATTCACCAGGAAATAATAGAAAGGGAAGTCAGAGCAGGAATGAATATCTAGAAGAACACTATTATAAACTCAAATCAATCCAGTCAATTGATTAATTATTGCTGCCAATCATGGAATCAACATGCAGAGATAACTATCTGTAGATTTTATTTGCATTCAGATCTCAGGTTCATCTGTATGAAAAGTCAGAAAGCATAGAGCATCAGCTTTAGCAATTTTATATAGAATATGAATATATAAACATCATAGAAAAGTGGAATTTTACAGAAAGCAGGAGAAGATAAGGGCATATATGTCTGGGAATAAGTAACAGAAGGGGGAAGATTGGACATCTGCCAGGGTCAAAGCAGGAGCTGTGGCTTCTTTCCCAGGCTTGATTTCGCAGGTGTTATGACTTTAGAACTTCCAGGAACAATGTCTGGGAGCTCAAAAATAGAGATTAGTGTCCTCTTCTAATCATAGTGGTGGTAGGAAGTCTGAGCCAGAGTTTCTTTCCTATCATAGGCTTTCTCTTATCATAGTGGCAGCAAGAGGAGGCCTGAGCCAGAAATTTTCTTGCCACAATATGGTTGAGGTGCATAGGATTAAAAGTCATAACGCAGTAGCAGGGGAAGGAGGTACGTTTTGTCTCCACCAACTGTGACCCCAAATCATGGGAACTTGAAGAGAGGAGAGTTTTCTAGTCACAATATAGAGGGTTTTTTTACTCTTCTTCTCTGTCACTGAATTTATCCTAGGGGCTAGAATTCCAAATTTGACTTTGGGCATTTTCCTCATTTTAGCCATTCACAACAACCTATGAAACAGAATAAGTATTATAATTCAGTCTTTACAGATGAGGAAACAGAGGTTCAGATATTTATCCAGTATTGGATAATTCTGAACCAGGATTTAAATCTCAAACTTCTAATTTCAAGTCCAGTGTTCTCTCTACCACCCCACCTAACAACTCAACCATTGTGATCCAACCTGATACCGTTGGAAATTTCATAATGACCAATAAGGGGAGTTACTTATTTTTTTCCCAGCTAAGAAGAAAGGTTTACATTATCCATCACCTTGTTCTTTGTTTCTTTCTCTATGACAGCTCCTCACATTGACTTGGAGAAAACTATCTTCATTCTTTAAGTCAATTCAGCTAAAATCTCAGTTTTTTCTCAAGCTTTGTTAAACTCCTAGCTGGGTTCACCAAGTTTAAAACACTTTAGCATACAAAGAGAGGGGAGGCCTTTTCACAAAGAAAAATAAATTAGGTAAAATAAAGATGAAATTGAAATCAAATTAGTAAGCTGAGAGCTTGCTGTTTCCAATGTTGTCTCAGATGCTGGTGCTGTCCTCTGTAACCCTCTGTTTTTTGCTGCTTGGCTCTTGTTCTGTGAGTTCACTTTTCTACTTGATAGTACATCAATTATGCCTTCCTCAAGAAGAACTTACCTGCATAAGAAATTCCAAGAGGAAGGAGTTTGTTGAAACTAAAGAAAATGAAGCACCTCAAATTTTGAGGCCATGAGAAATTCAGGGTATTTGTTTTATCCTTTATATAGTAGGAGATTTCCACTATATACTATATTTGTACATTGCTTTAAGATTTTTGAACTCAGAGGAGGAAGGAATTTATGACCAGAGGAGAACCAGAGATCACTATTGATCACAAAATAGAAGATTTTGATTACATCAAACTAAAAAGTTTCTGTACAAATAATACTAATGCAAACAAGATTAGAAAGGAAGTAACAAATTGGGAAAATATTTTTTACAGTTAAAGGTTCTGATAAAGGTCTCATTTCCAAAATATATAGAGAACTGACCCTAATTTATAAGAAATCAAACCATTCTCCAATTGATAAATGGTCAAAGGATATGAACAGACAATTCTCAGATGATGAAATTGAAATTATATACACTCATTTGAAAGGGTGTTCCAAATCACTACTGATGAGAGAGATGTAAATTAAGAAAACTCTGAGATACCACTACACACCTGTCAGATTGGCTAAGATGACAGGAACAAATAATGATGAATGTTGGAGGGGATGTGGGAAAACTGGGACACTAATACATTGCTGGTGGAGTTGTGAAAGAATCCAGCCATTCTGGAGAGCAATTTGGAACTATGCACCAAAAGTTATCAAACTGTGCATACCCTTTGATCCAGCAATGCTACTACTGGGCTTATATCCCAAAGAAATACTAAAGAGGGGAAAGAGACCTGTATGTGCCAAAATGTTTGTGGCAGCTCTTTTTGTTGTAGCTAGAAACTGGAAGATGAATGGATGTCCATCAGTTGGAGAATGGTTGGGTAAATTATGGTATATGAATGTTATGGAATATTATTGCTCTGTAAGAAATGACCAGCAGGACGAATACAGAGAGGCTTGGAGAGACTTACATCAACTGATGCTGAGTGAAATGAATAGAACCAGAAGATCGCTGTACACTTCAATGCTGTATGAAGATGTATTCTGATGGAAGTGGATATCTTCAACATAAAGAAGATCCAACTCACTTCCAGCTGATCAATCATGGACAGAAACAACTACACCCAGAGAAGGAACACTGGGAAGTGAATGTAAACTGTTAGCACTACTGTTTATCTACCCAGGTTACTTATACCTTCGGAATCTAATACTTAATGTGCAACAAGAAAATGGGATTTACACACATATATTGTATCTAGTTTATACTGTAACACATGTAAAATGTATGGGATTACCTGCCATCGGGGGGAGGAAGTAGAGGGAGGGAGGGGATAATTTGGAAAAATGAATACAAGGGATAATGTTATAAAAAAAATTACTCATGCATATATACTGTCAAAATTTTTTAAAAAATAATAATAAAAAAATAAAATAAAAAAAATTAAAAAAAAAGATTTTTGAACTCCTTGACAAATATTATAAAAATTTATCCAGAGATTTACCTTAGAGGTAGGTAGTATAATTATCACAGTTTCACAGAAGGGGAAACTGAAACAGATAGATTAAGTGATTTGTACAGGGAAGTTTCTGAGGTTTAATTTGAACTCTGGTCTTCCCAACCCCAGGTTCATCATTCTATCTAGTATGCTGCCCAGATGCCTCCTAATATGAATGGCCAGAGTTGAACTCATGAAGATAAATTGTGGCACTCTATCCACTGTTTCAATTTGCTGTTCCCTTCCCCTACTCTAATTTTTGGGAAAATTAAGCAAATCTACCTAATAGCATAATTGCGATTGAAAACAAGTTACTCTAATTCTGTACCTTTTGATTATTGGTAGAAAGGAAGAATGGATATTTTAACTATGTAGCATCAATACTTCCCTTTATGCTTGACCCATGTTTTGTTATCTTTAAATGTTATTTTTGTTTACATTGTTTTAGTAGTTGTATAAATTGCTCTCTGGAATTTTCTTTATTCATGCTATAATACTTTGTACCTGCCATGTTTCCTTGAATTCTTTATATTTGTCATTCCTTACAATGAAATAAATAATACTTAAATTATATCCAAATACTATAGTTTGTTCAGCCATTCATTAATTATAGGATACATATTTTGTTTTTAGCTTTTATTATAAAAAGAACATGCTACTATGGATATTTTTATATATATGACTTCTGTTATACTTATTTTTTCTCTTAAACAGGATCCCACAGACCCAGCCTAATCTGGGAAATTTTATGGGAGGAAGGGTACATAATAGAAACCTTTCCTTTTTTTTTTTCCCACTGTAAGCAAATCTTTCCTTCCTCCCTCTCTCCCTCCCTCCCCCTTTTTCCTTGATTGTCTTTTTTCCTTTTCCTTTTCTTCCCTCTCTCCCTTCCTTCCTCTTTTCTTCCTTCCTACTTTCTTTTCTTTTTTCTTTCCTCCTCCCTCCCTCCCTCTCCTTCCTTCCTCTTCCTTCCTTCCTTCCTTCCTTCCTTCCTTCCTTCCTTCCTTCCTTCCTTCCTTCCTTCCTTCCTTCCTTCCTTCCTTCCTTCCTTCCAAATAAATTAGTATATGACCTAGTTTGGAAATTTCATGTGTTTCAGAACTTTTCAAAGTTACTCATCCTCTTTTCATTGTCCAATCTAATGGACTTTTCTCAATCTTCCTCATTCCTGATCTCTCTGCAGCCTTTGGCATTTTATTCTTATTACTTTTTTCTTTTTGATACTCTCTTCTTCTAGGTTTTGTGACACTATTCTTTCTCTTGGTTCTTCTGCCCATATACCAATTCTTTATCTACTTTTCTGGATCTTCCTCTGTTTTAGCTACTTGCCAAGTTGGAGTACCCCAAAACTTTATCCTGGGCCTCTTCTCTTCTCCCTCTATGCTTTTTCACTTTATGATCTCATCAGCTCCCATTGTTTCAGTGATCACATCTATCTATGCAAGCATTTTCATTCCTTTTGTTGTGGTTTGCTTGAATTTTATTTTTTTTCTTATTTTTTTCCTTTATGATTTGATTTTTCGTGTGCAGCAAGATAATTGTATAAATATGTATGCCTATATTGGATTTAGCATATTTTTTTTTACCATGTTTAACATGTATTGGATTACTTGCCTTCTAGGGGAGAGGGTAGGGGAAGTGGGAGGAAAAATTGGAACCAAGATTTTTCAAGAGTCAATGTTGAAAATATTATCCTTTCATATGTTTTGAAAATAAAAACTTCAATTTAAAAAATCATGTTTGTGCAGATGACTCTCAAATCTCTTTGTCTAGACCTTATCTAACCTCTTTCCTGACCTCCTATCTCAAATCTCCAGCTGGCTATTTGAAATCTTGATCTGGTCCTGTACATATTTTATATTCATGTCTAAAACTGAATTCAGGCTCTTTCTCCCTAAATCCTCACTTCTTCCTAACTTCCCTATTACTGTCCAGAGTAGTACTGTTCTCCCACTCACCCAGGCTGAAAATCAAGTATGTCCTCAATCTCTCTCCCTCCTTCCTTCTATTCAATTATTTGTCAACTCCTAGAATTTCTACCTTTGTAACATCTCTCAGATACACCCTCTTCTCTCCTCTGACACCCTGACTCCTCCAGACCCTTATCACCTGACACCTGAATTATTGCAATAGTCTGTTGGTTGTTTTCCTGACTTAAGTATCTGCCCATTCTGATCCATCCTTCACTTAAGCTGTCAAAGTGATCTTCATAAAGCACAGGTCTGATTATACACATTCTGCATTACTCTACCCCCTTTCCATTTAATCAACTCCAGTGGCTCCCTGTCACCACCAGAACTAAATATAAAATCTGTTTGGCTTTTAAAGTCCTTCATAACCTGACCTCTTCCATCACTACCCCATGTACTCTGCAACGGGCACTCTGCAATTGAATCACATTGGTCTCTTTGCTACTACTCACATAAGCCACTTCATTTTCTGATCTGGGTATTTTTTTTTGGCTCTCCTGCATGCCTGAAGTACTCTTTCTCTTCTTCATTTCTACCTTCTGGATTCCTTCAAGACCAGCTAAAATCCCACTTTCTGTGAGAAGCTTTTCCTAGTTCTCTTTAATCTTAATGCTTTTCCTCTGTACTTCCAATTCATTCTTTATGTATCTTATTTGTATGTAGTTGTTTTCATGTTTCTCCCATTAGACTGTGAGTTTTTTTGAGAAAAGAGATTATTCTTTGTCTGTGTCCTGTCATTTAGCATGGTGCTTGGTACACAGTAGACACAGAATAACTGTGTGTTGACTGGTGACTGACTACTTAGTATTTATTGTTTAATGGCTGTATTGACAGATCAGAGATATTTTTGATCTACAGACTTTTTCTGGCTGATCTTTATAGATCACATAGTCACAACCATCAGACCACTTCCATGCAAACTTGACCTCTCAGTCTCAGCTATCTTTGACCCTGAACTATGTTGTTTGAGTAGTCTGTTTGCTGGAGTGTTGGTGGTACATCAGAGTCCTGATCAAAACCAACTGATTCCTTTGAATAGACTTCCTGGCTAGGGAAGGGAGGGGGATTTTCATCATTATGCTGAATTGGAAAATATTCTGCAAAAGCATGATCTGGGAATGAGAGAAAACTAGGCGTATTTGGGAGGTAAAATTCCTTCCTGCAGCTGACTTAGATTGTATTTGTATGGAAGCCACGTGCCAGATCCTTCTCCCTCATATAGGAGTGTTGGTGGAGGAAAATGAAAGAAGAAGAAGAAACAGAAGAGGTAAGAAGAAGACTGATCCTTCTGGCCAACATTGGCTAGTAATTTTATTCTAGTAATTCCAATTATCTTCCCTAATTGGAGAGATTTCCTGGAATATCAGAGGCTACAAAAGTAGCCTAACAAAGTAGAAAAGGTTCTGGAACCAAAGAAACTGGGTTTGAATCTGGTCTGCTGCTTAATTATTTATGTGACTTTAGGCAAATCTCTTAACCTGAGTCTTAAATGCCTCATTTGTTAAATGGGAAGTGGAAGGACTAGGTGATTACTAAGATCATGTTCAGTTCTGAATCTATGAACATATGATGAAATGGTCTTGGATTTCAACTCTCTATTAGCTCAAATATTGAGCCAGAGTAAGTACGAGAGATGGACAGGTTGACCTCTCCCAAGTACAGGTAGCTTTCTCCCTTTCCCTTGTTCCCAAGGAGATCCTGATGTTTCCAGATCTGGTCTCTCTGATATCCCAAAGTGAAGAGATAAAGGAAACTCTTTTTAGTATAAATCTGGAATTATTGTTCTGGGTACCACAGTTTAAGAGGAATCATGCTAAGCACTGTATGCTATGTGGCCTAGCACAGAGTACTGCACTTTGAATCAGGAAAACTTTATTTCAAGTCTTTTGACACATAATGAATATATATCACTTAGCCTCTCTGTGCTTCAGACAGCTCCTTAAGACTATAAATTATGGACCAAATGGATATCTGTGCTGGCTAAGGGAATAACCTTATTGGGAGTTCCCTACATGAGTGAAATTACAGGTCCACTAAAAAAAATATTGAGTGAAAGACCTGGCGTCCATGCAAAATAGCTGTTAAAGGAACTGATAGGTTTTTTTTAACCTTAAAAAAACAAGGTTGGATGTTTCTTGTGTAGCAAGACAACTTTATAAATATGTATAAAAATATTGCATTTAACATATACTTTATCATATTTAACATGTATGGGACTACTTGACATCTATGGGAGGGGATGGAGGAAAGGAGGGGAAAAGTTGGAACAGAAATTTTTTCAAGGGTCAATGTTGAAAAATTACCCATGCATATGTTCTGTCAATAAAAAGCTATATAAAAACAAAACAAAACAAAAAAACTATGTTACTGCCACAATGGCAATGCAAACTGGAAAAAAAAGACAAAGTTGGAAGAGGGTTTTGATATCTTTCCTCAAGTATTTGATCACAAATCTAGAACTGTATTCTCTGCTTCTATGACCTAGACATCTGAGGACCTAAATTCCTTATGCTCTAAGGAATAGCTAGGGGCAAAGAAATGGACATGGGGAATTAAATAAATGGGGAATCCCAAATAGGTTAGAATACTTGGTATATTTAGTGCTTGAGGGATAACAAATCAGCTTGAGAAGTAAGCTATAGTGTGTTGAATTTTAAATAACTTAGAGGCAATGGGAAACTATTAAAGCTTATTGAACAGTACAGTGACAGGTCTGATCTGTACAAATACCAGTTTGGCAACTGTGGTGAAAATGTATTGGAGAGATTGTGGAGAGTTTCATTAGAAGATCATGGCAATAATCCAGGTCAGAAATGATAAAGGCCTGAACTAGGATGATTGTGGTATAAATAAAGAGGAGGGATGGAAGAAATATTGAAAAAACAAAATTGAAAAGACGATAATTGATTGAATATGGGAGAAGAGAGGAAAAAAATGGAGGATGACTTGTAGATTATGAACAAAGGTGATTAGAAGAATGGTAGAATTCCAACAGAAATAGGGAAAATAGGAAGTTCGGTGATTTTAGGGGGAAATAGGAGTTAAGTGTTGTAGGTTTTAAGTTTGAGATTTCTCTGGCACATTCAAGTGGAGATATCAGATAGATAGTTGGAAATAAGACTAGAGTATTTATATTTGTATCCTTGGTGCCTAACACAATGCTCTGGCACACATTAGGTATTTTAAAATGCTTGTTGATTAACTGATTTGGAGCCTCTTTATCTTTCTTTAAAAAAAATTAAAAAGGCCAAAATTTTCTTTTTTAATGAATTTTTTTTTTACTAGTTTTCTCAGTATCCTTCCAGTCACCTCACTCACAATCTAGATGTCTTCCTGGATTCCTCACAATCTCTCACTTTCCACATCCAAGTTATTGTCAAGGCCTGTCTATTTTATTTTTGTAACATCTCTCAAATGTTCCCCATTTTCTCCTTTAACACTGCTACCAATTTAGCTCAGGTCTTTATCACCTCCTGTCAAGATTATTATAATAGTCTGCCAGTCATAAAATAAATGTTTATTGATTGATTGATCTATCTCACTCCCTTTCTCAGAGATCAATTTCTTATAACAAGTAGTATTTTTTAGAGACAAAAATAAAGAAGAAAAAAAAGAAAAAAATCAACACAATTAATCAATGTATTGAAAAACTCCCTAACCATATGAAATATACTATACTTGTGGATTTCCTATCTTTGTGGAGGGGTAGGTTAGGAGTATTTTTCATATATCTTCTTTTAAGTCATTGTTCTTTATATTTTTCCAACATTTACTTTTGATTTTTGGGTGTGCAATTGTTTTTTCCATTTACATTGTTGTAGCAATTGTGTATATTGTTTATTTTCTTTATTTACTTCACTGCATCAATGCATAGAGCTCTTTCCATGCTTCTTTGTGTTAATCATATTTATCATTTCTTACAGAACAATAATATCCAATTACATTCATGTACCACAATTTGTTGAGCCATTCCCCAATCTATAGATATATACTTTGTTTCTAATTCTTTGCTATCACAAAAAGTGCTGCTATAAATATTTCAGTATACATGGGGACATCCCCCCCCCAAGACTTTCTTGAGCTGTAATGGATAAGATTATAGGTACAAGAGCCTGACCACTGTAGTCACTTTATTTGCATAATCTTTTCATCTTTCTTAAATTTTCTGTGCCTTCCTTACCTTTTGCATCAAATTCTACTTTCAGAGTCCTATCCTAATCTTCACACTTTCTGTGAAAGAGGACGGTTTGTAGTATTACTCTCGTATGTCAACATATCAGTATATATACTAGGGGATTACTAACTATTCTTTGAAATGAATAAGTTATTTGAGAACTGAAAATTTCCTTTTTGGTCAGGAAAAGGCATTAGATTTTCAGGGAAATGACCTGGATACAAATCCTGATGCTTTTACTTATGTCATACCTACAGCCCTTCCAATACATGAGCTGCCGGAAAACACAAACAAAAACATATCTTAGGCATATTGTCCATCAGCATCCATACAAATGTACAGCATACAAATGTCCACTAAAGTGTTTACTTTTGTCAGCCAACCAGAGACTAGATTAATTTAAATAAAATAATAGGGGAGGGTAGGGACTTACTAGCTATTTGAGTCTTTTCTGCATTTTCTGTATAGTCTCGTTAGTCCTTTTTTAATTTTGCTCTGTGCATTTCCATGTGGATAAAATAAAGACTGTCCTGTACCCAATACATTCAGTACCTTGAGTGTTTGTAAGAAAGCTAGGGACCCCTTTTGGGAAAGCCCCGATTGTGAGTTAATTAGGAAATTTTCCTGGGGGCAGTTGTAGCTATGGGGAAAAAGCCAAAGAGAGGAAATGAACATGGTTAGAAAGTTCGACATGTTTTCAGAAAAAAACAAATGACTGAAGTTGTAGCTGAGCAAGAGGTTAAAGGTTCTATTCAGGGTCACTTCCCTAAAGCTGGACCTGTAAATTTCAAAAACAAAACATAATTTGAATTATCCCTTTATTTGAACTGTGCACATGAGAGTCTGATAATGCGTACCTGTGCACAGATCTGTGGGTCTTCTACCTTTGTGTGTATATGTCTGCCTTGTACCAGTATCGAGTGGTCTCCATGCTGGGTCGGTAGTATCATTACCCTTGAATAGCAATTAAAACTATCAGATGAGACAAGTGAGAAGGGTCAAAGCTGGGCGTGGCAGGAGCTCCAGAGATGGAAGTGTTTAACAATAACATCACGTCTGAGCCTATTTGCCAATCCAGGCCATTTTGTGGGTTTGATATTGTCACTAGAGCGGGACTCAGAACTCTGCTGTCAGCCACTAGAGGGCATTTAAATTTTAAATGCCGGCTGCTCTCCGAGAGGACAATAAGAAATATGTGTGTGTGTTTTTAAAAATAATTTGAAAACCAGAGGAAAAAAGAATCCTGCTTATTTCCCTGCTGCTCTTGTCTTCCTGCTTTTAACGAAAGGCCTTTTCCCTTCTGGCCCATATCCTATCAGATACCCCCAAAGGAAAGTAAAAACTCAACAGACACTCTCAGAGATAAAAACGCCAGTAAAAGTTTCTGGTTCTAAACCTTCTTTTATAGCGCTGACTGGGAGTATTCCTGAAAGGATATTTTGGAAAGTGAAATGATCCATTTGTCCCCTTGTAAAATGCACCCTGGGCTGCTGGAGGCGAAGCCTCCCTCTGCTGCCTGCAGCTTGCTCCCTCCACACTCTGCAGAAGCCATGGTGTAGCTGTGGGATGAGCAGAAGACACAGCAAGCTCTACTCTTTGTTTGTGTGGTTCCCCCCTCACCCCGAAGCATCACTGGACATACCAAGCCATCAACTCAGGGTACAAAGTCTTATCTGTGGCAGGCTATGCAGTTACCCCCACAGTGTGATGTAAGAGTCTTGGAAAGGTCGGCTCACCCCAAAAACATTTTTAGGCATAAAATTTCAACCTGAAAAATTCATTCCTTTGGATTTTCAGCAGCACCTCCTCCCTTCCCCCCAATATTCAAGTGCAAATGTCCCTGGGGGAAAAAAGGAATACCTGAAATGGGTGGGTGTTCATAGCTCAGTGGGAACTCTCTCAGAGCTAACTTAAAGCCTTGAGAAAATGGGTATAGAGGAGATTTCTAGAACAAATGGAAAGGAAATCAGGATTGAATCAGAGTAAGAGAAGATATTTGGGGAATAAAGAGCATAAGTGATGGCCATTGCCTTTTGTGCCATGATACTACTGCACATGAGGTCTCCCAACCACCATAAGAACACTAATGATAATCATTAGCTGTTTATATTCTAGTCAAAAAGGTATGTGTATGGGGGGGGGAAGAAGGGATTTAAAAATTAAAAATTCTATTCTTGTTTTAGAAAAGTAATGTAACAATATGGCAAGAGGGTGTTCAGGTAAACAAGGCCAGAGGAGCATATTCTGATCTAGAGGAAGGTTGGTAGATATGGGAATAAAGATCTAGAGCTGAAAGAGACTCGGAGGTCATTTAGTTCAATCCCCTAATTTTAAAGATGAGGAAATTTTTCCTCAGGGAGGTTTAGCTCACTTAAGATTACACAAGGAATAATCTGGGAGTGATCTGGAATTTGAACTCAGATCCTCTAGACTCCCCTGTATTACCCTGCCTCTTTATGTGATTGCTGATTCTGTCAACAGTCCTTGACAAAATGGAAAATGGAAGTGATCTCAATGGTCTGGAGATGAGAAATATTCTTTAGTAAAGTTTTGATTTCTTTTTCTGGCAAGACTCTAGAATGTACAAATTAAAGGGATGGTTTGTGAAGAGGGGGAGCTGCAGACTCTACCAGTTCTTTCTCTGGAAATAGACAACGTCTTTCATCATAAGCCCTTCAAAATTGTCTTGGATCATTGTATTGCTGAGAACAGTTATTTATAGTAGATCCTCATACAGTATTGCTGTTAACTCTACACAATATTCTCCTGGTTCTGCTCATTTCACTTTGCATCAGTTCATCAAATCTTTTCATGATTTTTCTGAGAGCATCCTGCTCATAATTTTTTTTAAATTAAATTTTAAAGCTTTTTATTTATAAAGCATGTGCATGGATGATTTTTCAACATTGACCCTTGCAAGCTTTCTGTTCCAAATTACCCCCTTCTTCCCCCCTTCTCCCCTAGATGGCAGGTATGTTCAACATTTCTTAAAGCACAATGGTATTCCATCACAATCATATATAGCAACTTGCTGAGCCATTTTCTAATTGATGGACATTTGCCACCACTAAAAGAGCTACTATAAATATTTTTGAACAGAGGTTTTTTTTCTCTTTATTTTTTTTAATCTCTTTGAGATACAGATCTAAAATTGCTCTTTTGTCATAGTTCCAAATTTCTCTCTACTACGGTTATAATTATACAATTTCAACAATGATACTAGTTTTTTGATTTTCCCATATCCTCTTTGACATTTGTCATTTTCATTTTCTGTCATTTTAGACAATATGACATGTATAAGGTAGTAGCTCAGTTTTAATTTGCATTTCTCTTATCAATAATGATTTAGAACTTTTTAAAAAATATGACTATAAATAGCTTTAATTGCTTTGTGTGAAAACTGCCTGTTCATATCTTTTGCCCATTTTTCATTTGAGGAATGATTGTAATTTCTATAAATTTGATTCAGTTTTCTATATGTTTGAGAAATGGAATCTTTATCAGAGAAACTCACTGTAAATTTTTTTCACACTGATAATTATCAACTATGTACATCCTTTCATCTTGTTTTCCCTGTTTATACTATAGTCCCTTTTTTATCCTGTCCATTCTTAAAAGTGTTTTGTTTCTGACTTTTATTATCCCAAACTGTCCTCCTTTCTGTCAGCTTTCATATCTTCTCTTATCCTCCTCTTTTTCTACTTTCTTGTATGGTAATATAGATTTCTGCACCCAAATGAGTGTATATATTATTCCTTCTTTGAGCCAGTTCTGATTAAAGTAAGTTCATGTGCTTCCATCTTTGCTTTCCCCACTTCCCCCTCTATTTTAAAGTCTCTTTAAGGTCAAGGTCTCTTTTATGTCAGATAATTAATCCCATTCTACCTTTGCATTTCCCCTTATCTCTGTGATTTCTTCTTTCTTAACTCTTAATTAATTTTTTAAAAAGATAATCATACCATCACCTCCTCCCCCTCTTACTTTCTGTCTGTTTATTCCTTCTAAGTGTCCTAATAATGAGAAACATTTTAGGAGTTGCACATATCATTTTCCTATATAGGAAAACAAACAGTTCAACATTATTGCTGAGTCCCTTGTGAATTTATTCCTCATTTACATCTTGTCTTTGAAAATCAAATTTTCTATTTAGTTCTGGTCTTTTCATCAGGAATGCTTGAAAGTTCTCTATTTCATTGAATATCCATATTTTCCAATGCAAAATTCAGTTTTTGCTAGATAGGTGATTTTTTTGTTGTTGTTGTAATCTTAGCTTTTTTGACCTCTGGAATATACTATTCCAAGCCCTTCTATTCTTTAATATATAAGCTGCTAGGCTTGTGTTTTACTGACTATTGCTCCATTGTATTTGAATTATTTCTTTTTTTGACTTCTTGTAGTACTTTCTTCTTGATCTAGGAAGTCTAGAACTTGGCTATAATATATTGGAGACTCAGGAGGTGATCAGTTAGTTCTTTCAATTCTATTTTTACCTTCTGTTCTAGAATATCAGAACAGTTTTCCTTGATCATTTTTTGAAAGATGATGTCTAGGCTCTTTTTTAGACCATAGCTTTCAGGTAGTCTAAGAATTCTTAAATTATCTCTCATGGTCAATTTTTTTTCCAATAAGATATTTCCCAATATCTTCTATTTTTCATTTTTAAAACATTTTGTTTGATTGTTTCTTGATTTCTCATAAAGTTATTTAACTTTCACTTACTTTTCAAGGTATTCTTTTTTTCTTCATTGGATTTTTGTGTCTCTTTTACCATTTGGTTTATTCTATTTTTTATGGTGCTATTTTCTTTGGTATTTTTTGTCCCTCCTTTATCATGTTGTCTTTTGCATCACTCTAATTTCTCTTCTAAATTTTTTTCTCTCTTTTACTTTAATTTTAAAAATTCTTTTTGAGCTTTTCCATGAAATGAGATTAATTCGTATTTTTGGAGGCTTTGTGTGACTTTGATGTCTTCTTCCGAGTGTGTTTTAATCTTCTTTGTCACCATGGTAACTTTTTATGATCAGAATGTTTTTCTGTTATTTTTCCTAGCCTATTTATTGATTTTTAATTCTATGCTACAGATTTTTAACTCTGCTTCCCAAATGGAGGAGGCATTGTCACAAGTTTCTGTTTTTCTGTGCAGCTATTTTCAAAGTAATTCTGGGGACCTCTAAGTTTTTGGCTATTCCAAGATGGTATGATCTAGGGAGAAGTGTGTTTACTAGTCTTCTGAACTATGCACTGGTTTATGAGTGATCACAAACTTTTCAACCCTGGAACTGTGAAGAGGGTAGCTGCAAACTCCGCTATGCATATGCTCCTCTTCACATTGGGACTAAGACCCAGGACTGGCACCTAGATTTAAGTATATGCAATGCAACATAGTCCTGCCCCTGATACCAGCAAAGGGACTCTTATATATTTCCTTTTGATCTGTTTTCTGATCTCCTTGCTTTTTATCTAATAAAATAAATATTTGAAAGTAAAGTGGTTAACTGCAAGTCAGCATGCATTTTTTGAGAAAGAGTGATGTCATTCTTTTTTTTTTAGGAGGTTAATAAAATATCTTACATTTATTTAATCCTTAAAGGTTTGAAAGACACTTTACAAATATTACTCAATTTGATCCTCAAAACATTCCTAAGAAGTATGTGCAATTACTAGCCTCATGTAGTAAGTGTGAAAACTGAGGCAGACCTAGGTTAAGTGATTTGCTTAGGATCATACAGTTAGTAATTGTCTGAATCTGAATTTGAACTCTGATCTTCTTGACTTGAGGCCCAGTATTATTGAGGTGGAAGAACAGAATGATGCTATAGACCTAGTAGATCTGTATTTCTTCATCAATGCACAATGTTAATGATTTTTTTAGATCATTGAGACTTTCCAAAAACCCCTCCCTGCCTCTGTCCCATGGAATCTCCTTTGTAACAATGAAATATAGTTAAGTGAAACATATATGACATGTGACTACATCTATATAGTTAATAAACCACCTTCTTTCTGAGAAGTTATCACTTTCTGGAGGAAGGTTGATTGTTGCATTAATCAGTTAACTTTTTGTTGTTATAGTGCATAAGTGTATAAACTCTTTTCTTGGTTCTTACTTCTCTCTTCATCATTTCATATAAATCTTGATTTCTCTGAATTTTTCATATTTGTCAATTCTTTCGGCAGTAATATCTCAAATTTTGTTCAGGTATCATCCAATTGATGACTGTTTACATGATTTCTGTTTTTTAAAGGCTTATAGTAAAAATATTCTTACTATACACACATATGTATCCCCTTCCTTTTTTAAACTTTTTTTGGGGTGTACTAAAGCTAGCTTGTACATGATTTTGAAAGCATTGTTAAATTTTTCATTGTGAGTATTTATTCCTGAGAAATCACCAAGACTTACATATCAGGGAGTGATTTATTATTTTGTTGGTTGTCTAGACTTAACAAAGTGACTTTTAAGAATGCAGGTTAAGCTTAACAATATGGTTCATGTGTATTTTTCTTCTTGGTAAGTTGGTTGTTAAACATTTAACAGAATGACTCTGAGTCTATACATACCAATATGGTTTATGGTATATTGAATTTTCTAAAAATATATATAAGAAATGGACCTGTGATTTCAAGTGCTACATGTGAGGAAAAACCTTGTACCAATGCAGACTAATACTTTATCTATAACTTATAATCTTAATTGCTTAGGGCTCCAAGAAGCTAAATTAATTTCCCAGGTTACACAGGATACTGTGGGACTGAACCCAGTTCTTTCTTGCTTCAAGGCCAGCTCTTTATCCACTTTTTGAATGCATAATTGCATTTATTTCTTCTACAACAATATTCTAGAGGCCCGTAAGGGATATAACATCATTTAGGATTTTATATCCAATGGCTTTGGCAGGAAAATTGCTATGGAAGTTAGCCCAAATTATGTCACTATTTCCATGAGCCCTAGGCACCCTTCCCCAGATCATTTTTTTCCCCTATTTTGTGTTTGCCACCAGGGGTCACTATATTATTCTTTTCTTTATATACATAGGCCTATCTCATGCTTAAATAGAATTAAGTTTTATTCTAATCAAAGATTTCTTCAATTTTCAGAAGAGCAGTATTCTCCCATTTCTATCCAGCAATTGGTCTTAGACCACAATCTTCCAGATATGTGGTTATTCTAGAAAGTCTGTCTCCAACAGACTTCCTAGGTTCCAAAATGATGTACGGTTACTTTATCAGAAAATTGGACCAATTCACATTGCCAGCAACAGTGCATTACTGCGCTTATCTTCTGATACCTCTTCTAATGTAAACCATTTTTGCGTTTTATCATCTTTAAACACTCTGTTGGTTGAGTTGAAGCCTTTAGAATTATTATATTTGCATTTTTCTTTTTATTAGTAATTTGAAACATGCTTTCATATAGTTGTTGACAGTTTGCATTTCTTCTTTTGAAAATTTCTCATTGGGCCAGCTAGGTGGCACAGTTGATAGAGCACCAACTCTGGTGGCAGGAGGACCTGAGATCAACTCTGGCCTTAGACTCTTACTAGGGGGGTAGCCCTGAGCAAGCCCTGGCCGACTATTAGGGAATAGTTCTTGGTCTTAGATAATTGTAATGATTTCCTAAATATCTTGAATAGCAATCCTTTATCAGAGATTTGTAATGTGAAGATTATTTTCTTATTTGACAGTTGGTTTTTTAAAAAATGTTTGGTTGCAAAAATTTTGTTTTTTAAAAATTTTATGTAATTAAAATTTCTGTTTTATCTTTTAGAATCACATCTATGCTTTGCTTATTAATTTTCCTCCTAGCTATAGATTTAAAAACTACATCTCCATTCTCTTAATTTCCTGTTATATTTAATTTTTTAAATATGATTTCAAGAAAATCTTTATGTTAAGGTTGTTATATGGTTTTTATATTGACCAGAATCTAATTTCTGCCAAACTCTTTTCTAGCTTTTCAGTGATTCCTGTCAAATAGGGGATTCTTGTCCCTCAAATTAGAGCAAAGTTTCAACAATTCCTACACTTTAACTAGAATGACAAATTTCATGATGTCTTTACAGGCAAAATGGTAAAGTATGGGCTAAATAGTGGCATAGTTGGTAGTTTTGAAATTAGTTTGAATACTCAAAGAGTAGCAAATATTAGGTTGTTTTCAGTTTGGAAAGAGGTTTTTAGTAGAGTGACCCAGGTCTCTAAAACTGTTCAAATTTTTATTATTATTATTTTCTTTTCTTTCTTCTTCTTTTTTTTTACCAATTACTTGGATAAAAATGTAGAAGAAAAATGTGGATGATACAAAACTGGGAGAAAAAGTTAATAAACTAAACAACAGAATCAGGATCCAAAGAGATCTCAGCAGGCTATCACCATGGGTTACATGTAATAAGATCAAATAGGGACAAATATGAAGTCCATGAGCTCAAGGGATCAACTGCACAACTGTAAAACAGAAATGGCATGGCTGGATAGCAGCGCATTTGAAAAAGATACAAGGCTTTTAGTGAACTGCAAACTAATGGGAGTTCAGAGAGTGACAAAATAAAAACCCCACAACAACAACCCCCCAAAACCCATTATTTTTAAGTTGTATCCATAGAGACTTAGGGTTCAGAAGGAGGATTGTGATAAAGCTACTGCTCTATGATCTAATCACTCCTAGAATAATGTGTTTAGTTCTGATTGTTCCATTTGAGGAAAAACATTGCCAATTGAAAAGGCAGATGTGTTTGTGTGTGTGTGTGTGTGTGTGTGTGTGTGTGTCTGTGTGTGTGTGTGAAGTATTGTGAAGGAACTGGAGTTCCCACCAAATGAAGAACACGAAGAAACAAAAGTCCTTTCCACTTCTAAATTTTATGAACCTATGTTTAGTGTCAAGAAAAGAGGTCTTTGGAGGGCATGTGGCATGAGAGTAGAGTTCAAATATCTGAAAGATTATAAAGTGAAAGGGACAGTAGACTTATTTTGCTTGACTCCAGGCATATTTCAACTCAATTTAAGGAATGATTTTCTAGCAATCAGAAGGAAATGGATTGCTTTGGGAGGCAGTGGATTCCCTCTCAGTGAGGATTTCAAATGATGGCCAGAAGATCACTTGTTGAGGATATTCTTGGTCAAATGGAAATACTATGTATAGTTTAGTCTGCTTTAGGGCAAATACTAGAACTGTTGGTTAGAACCACTATCACCCTCTCATTCTATGAAGCTAGAAATACCAAACTCATTGACAAATTTTTTTCTTAAATAAAATTATTGATGAAATACACTATGCTTGAAGATGGCTTTGTGCTAATAAATTGATGTGGAAGGAAGAGGGATGAAACAGTGAATAGGTCATAGTTCCTGCTCCTTCTCCCCTGCTCCCTTCTGCTTATTCTTTAGTTGTGAGAAGACAGGATATATATATTAAGAAATAAATAACAAAGCAGGACAACTTCTGACTGGCACAAAGCAGCAAAAGCAATGGGAGTTTTATGGAACGATACATCTCTGAGAGCTGGAGTAAGGAAGGAAGGTTTCTTGGACACTATAGGAATTGACTGAATTTGAGCAAGGAGCAGTATTTTAGCAAATGGGGAGGGGAGGGAGCATTCGAGTCAAAGGATAGGTTATGAGGAATGGGTGTAAGAGCAAGGTAGCACATGCCATGCTTGAGTTATGGTGAATAGAGATAAAACTGAAAAGAGACTAGGGTCATATTAACTGAAGAACCTGAATGCTGGGACAATCTGGAGTTAATGTCGTTGTCAAAAGAACAATCATCAGGAGATAGGGAATTCAGATTTTAATTTCAGCACCATTAATTAGCTTTGCAGTTTTGAGCAATTTTTTTTCTCTACTCTGAACCTCAGTTTTGGACTAGACATCCTTGCAGCCTTGTCATTATTTGATCCTTTGTGATTTTAAGACTTTATTCTATAGGTTGACAGGTTTTGAGCAAGGGAGTAATGTGGACAAGCAACCTCTCTGCAGTCTAGAAAGCTGAAAAACTGGAATTTGGGGAGACATCTATGTTGGTCTGGAGAATGGACATCTCTCTGCTGAATTGTCATTGGATCAGGTGAGTGTTTTACAAAGTAACTTTAGGCAGAGAAGGAGGAAGAAGATAACCCTGGACATTTATATAGTACTAATATAATACATGTGGCATTTATAATACATACAATATATAAAGCAAAAAAAAATTACAAGTTGTTTTCCTCATGATAGTCCAATGAAGTCGGAAAATACTATCCCCATTTTACAGTTGAACAAACTGAGATCCTTAGAGGAAAAGGGACTCTTAAGTCTAGCTCTTTTCATCAGATCACTTACTATGAGGATAACTTCCAGTTTGTTATGAACAAAGTGATAGCTTCTTTTTTTGTAGTGTTAGAAGAAAAGTCAGGCTGAATGGATAGCTAGAACAAAGGTTGCTTAAACCACAGGCTAATACATCTGTACCACTGTGCTTGCCTTGACGCTAGACACCCTAATGATCTCTTGCTTCCTGGCCATTTGCAAAGGAAAAAGAAGTGTTTTATGTATGGACTCCCTTGGTCTTTGTCCCCTTGGTAAGCTCATGCAGATAATAAAAACTAATGGAGAGTTTATAGTTTTTAGCGATGAAAGAGGGACCTTTAAGGAAAGTTGCCTAATACAGAACTGTGGGAGGACCTAAATTTGAAGTAAAGTTCGAGTAGACACAAGAGAAAGGCTTGCCTTATGATCCAAAAATATCTTTTTGAAGCATGAAATTTAGAGCTGGAAGATACCTTACAGACAATCTCATCCAATTCCCTTTTTTTTCCAGATGAAGAAACCGAGTCCTGGAGCAGTGAAATGACACAGGTGACAAACAGCAGAGCCTGGATTCGAAACCAAATTCCTTGACTCCAAATCTAGCATTCTCGCCAGTCCCCATTTTCTTGTAATCTGGGTTTCCAAATGTCCAAGAAAATTATATTTTGGTGGAAGGAGGAGGAGAGGTTAAAGTTTCTTTCTCCACTAGCCCCAGTGCCTGTCTGTTAGAGTTTAAAGGAAGAAAGCAGCTGTGACCCTCTCTTGTAAGCTCATCCAAGGGAACTGGCAAAGGAGTTATTTTCCCCTTTTAGCTCTCCAGAGTTTTGTATGTTGCTTTTGTTCTGTCACGGCACAGAGTGGAAGTGGCAGAAATGGAAGGGCTTAGGGGATTTGCATAGTTCTCATTTAATAGGGGATTTCTTATATTTTCTGTGTTATTGGTTCCTTTCCCTACCCCAGGGTTTGTTTAACTTTGTTCCTGGTCCCCTTCTAAGGTGAGATTGCAGTACTTGGGCTCTGGGGCACACTCAATCTCTACTAGGCACACAGGGAAGCTTTACAAAATCTTTATAGATCTCCACAGGGAACCAGGGAGGAAATCCCTGGATCTCTGGTGGTTTGGTGTATAAATTGAATATAGTTTTTTTGTTTTTTTTTTTTCTGTGCATTTTGGAGAAGATGGGTTGAGAGATCTTATGGGCCCAGGGAGTGGATTGGAGTATATCTGCAGGGCCATCTTAAATGGCTTGGATGGATATAGAAGAAATGAAGGGTCCACTTATTGACATCCTCAGTTATGCTCAAAACATTTCTAAAAAGTGGTTGAACTTGAGCTTGGCTATCCTTTTGAGAACTTGTTTTCCCCATCAAGATATGTTGAACCAGCTGTCAAATTGGCAACTGGGGAGAAATGGGGACTGTTTTCCTAAAGAAGGGGTTGGTGAACATGTTGAGAAGAGGGATTTTAGGGTAGCGTTCTCCCTTTCCGGAAGGCCCTTTCCTCTTTTCATACCACAATGTGAGATCCAATTCAGAAACAGATCTCCCAGCCCCCTTCCCCACCCCCCAACCTGTTAAGGCACCTCCATTAACTTGATGTCTTCTGGCCAGCACAACGAATTTACTATCATTACAGCTTTGTAATTAATACCCTTTGCTTTTTGCTCCTGGATCAGATGTGATTGATTTAAGGGAATATTTTAATCTGGAATCTTGGAATAGAGAGATAAGAGAAACCATGGGGTAGTGGGGTTGCAATGGATATATTTATTGTCTAAGACTGACCATCAGATGAGTGGGGGTAGTTAATTACATGAAATGGATAGCTAATCACTCTCTGTTTTTATTATTTCTATTCCTGTCCTTCATGGGGTCGTTGTGAATTAGTACTATGCCATTTTCTAAAATATCAAGCATTTTTATACATTAGGTATAGTGAATGGCAAATACTTGATGTAAAGTCTGCAGTTTTACTCCATAACCAGATTGTAAAATATGAAGTGAATTAATCATAACTGCAAAGAGTAATGGTACATTTTCTCTTATTTTATCTTTAGTGCCTTTCAGATCATGTTTTAAAACCTTCTACATCTGGTGTACAGAACGAGGCAGCGGCTTGGTAGTGGATAGCAAGAGGCAAAGGTCAGACCAGAGGCTGCACAAATATTGTGTACTGGATTTATTGTTTTAATTAAGAGGGTGGCAGTTCATCATAAAGTGTTTATGGCGTTTCTGCACAGTGCAGCATTTTGAAATCAGCTGTTTTAATGAAAACATAATGTCATATCTGTCAAAGTTCTAAATATTTTGAAAGTGAAATATAGAAACAAGAACTTTAATTCTAGGTTTACTGAGATTAGCTCATTGAATTGCTTTTAAATCCCTTAAGAGGGTCACATCATGGGTATCATATGGTTCCATGTAGACGACTGGGGAAAAAACAACAACAAAAAGCCCAACAACTACCCCACAAAATCCTCAGAGGTTCTAAAGCCAGTTATTCAATAGTGAAAATATAAGCTGAAGGTTAATGTATTGAAAAGCAAAACTATTATTGTTGGCATTGGAATTTTAGATGAAAGAAGCAATAAGGGGGTAAGTGGGACTTTCTACTGTATGGACGTAGAGAAGCCCAATGGCACCCAAAGGAAGCAGAATGACCCCTCAAAGCTGAAGAGAAATGGATCCTCCCTTCTTTTTTTTCCCATTGTGATGTTTCGACATCATAGGGTTTGCAACTAATTATTTATAATGACCTCAAAGATAATAGGGTTTCATGGACTTTTAAGGCTGAGCAGTTCGCAATCCTAGTAATTTTCTCTCATCGTTGTTAGGCATCCATGTAGATATGTCAGCTGTTCTTGGTTACATTTGTTAGGAGTCGGATAAAATATTTGTATAATCTGGAAATTGTATTTTTTGCCGTACTCACATTGGAAACAGAAATTAAGCTTGTCATTAGATGCCAGGCCACAGGAGTTGACTGAACAGGGTAATGTATGTTGTATTCTGTGCTATACTTGGTCAAGTTTCATAGATATCGTATTCCACATTATTTTATTAACTTTAATATCTGCACTTCCTATTACCAGACATGCCTCTCATTCAAAGCACAGAGGCACAGTTCTCTAATCAGAAGTGACAAGCTATATACTTTCTTTCAGCCATTATTCGGTAGCCTAGAGCAAGGAACTCTGTTTCCTTGAAAATGTTTTGAATTGGGTTATTTTTATTGAAGTATTAAAGTCATTCTTCAGATTTTAAGCTATTATTTAAGCACTTTTGGGAGAATGCAATAACCTCCAGATTCCATAGTCTTTGTTATTTTAACAATCATAGTTGCTAAATGCATCTCTCTCTCTCTCTCTCTCTCTCTCTCTCTCTCTCTCTCTCTCTCTCTCTCTCTCTCTCTCTCTCTTTTTTTTTTATGCTGGTTATATAAGTGTCTGAGTACTCATCTGACTGGGTGGAAGCTAACAGCATCTGGGTAATTATGTAAAATTAGTAGGCTAAATTAGTGTAGGTAAGCATGAGAATATGATATTAAAACTGCTCACAAAATGGAGGTTTGGCTGGCAAGGTTTTCATTGATAAATTAGTACTCCTAATTATTTGATCATTGTGTCATTATAATTTGGTTAGAATAGCTAACAAACTGGTCAAGGAATAAGAATTGGATGGAGAAAGGAGAATTTAGGAATAAATCAATAACAACAATGATAGTTAATACTAATAATGACAATAATGTCACTTACTATAATAACTGAAGAGGAAATTATGGAAGCAATCAAAGCCAGGCATAACGGAAAGCTGCAGAAACTGATTTCCCAAAGAATTTTTGGTTTAGGAAGCCTATGGCAATACAGACCCACTGCAGGGTGCTGCCTGCAAATCCCTTCCCAGTTCCAGGAAGCATCTTGCTTGTTTCCTCCTTCTTTTCCTCCCTCTTTCCCTTCCTCCCTTTCTCCTTCCTTCCTTTTTTTCCTCTATCCCTCTTTTCCTCTCTCTTTTCCTTCCTCCTTCCCTCTTTCCTCTCTTCCCTCCTTCCTTCCTCCCTCCCTCCCTCCCTTCCTTCCTTCTTTCCTTCCTTCCTGCCTTCCTGCCACCTTCCTGCCTTCCTGCCTTCCTCCCTTTCACTGCTAATTGACACAGAAGCTCAGTTTGCAACTTGGGCTGGTTCATTTCTCCTAGGCAGCCTGTGGTCTATTATTCCCATCTACCAGAGATTCATACTCATGTTGGATTTAGTCTATGGACAGCTAATCAGCTTTTGAGCCCTACTGTATCTCAGAGCTCCTGAACTCCACCAGCCTTGGTTTCTCCTAGGAGTGGGGATTCCAGGTGTATGTTACTGTGATTGACCATATGTCATTTTCTACTTTTGACGCCTGATTTTGTATCATTTTATAGACTCTGAGTTGGAAAGTATTTCACAGGTAGTCTAGGCCAAGCTGTACCTGAATGGAGGAAAGCTTTCTGGGTACCCCTGGCAAGTGGTTAGCTCGAAGAACTCCAGCAGTAGGAAACTTGTTACCTCCTGGGCAGACCATTGCTCATCTGTTGTAGTTGTTCAGTCATTTTTCAAGGCATATCTGACTCTTCATGACCACATTTGGGGTTTTCTTGGCAAAGATACCTGAGTTATTTGCCATTTTCTTCTTCAGTTCATTTTACAGATGAGAAATTGAGCAAATAGAGTTAAGTGACTTGCCTAAGGTCATACAAAGACTCTGAGGACAGATTTGATTACTGATGAGGAGTCTTACTGATTGAGCTAGTGCTCTATCCATTGTGCCACCTGGCTGTCCATTGCACATCTAGGCAGCTCTAATTGTCAGGAAATTTTTCTTAATATTAAATCTAAAGATGACTTTCTGTAATACCTCCCTAGGTCAAACAAAACAAATCAAATCCCTCTTCCACATGACAGTGCGATGTAATGCATTGAAAAGAGCCTACGACTGGGATTCTTGAAGCTCGACTTGAATTCTAATCCAAGTTTTCACATAATAGTGCTGTGATCTTGGGCATCACCTTATCTCATTGGACTGAGTGTTCTGCTTGTGAAATGGGAATACTGGTTGCTGTTTCACATGTTGTAAGGATCATATGCTTCAGAAGAAATAAAAGTGTTGTATAAATGCAAAATATATAATAATTGAAATTAAGTGCACAATAATAGCTGATTTTGGATATTCTCTTGAGATTTAAAAGTCCTTTGTTTACCTGATCTCATTTGATCTTCACAATTAACCTGGGAGGAAGGGACCATAGGTATGTTTATCTCCATTTTATTGATCAGGAAACTAAGGCCCAAAGAAATTAACTGACTTGCCCATAGTAACACAAATGGTGTCAGAGATAAGATTCCAACTCATGTCTATCTTCATTCCAAATCCAGTATTACTATAGGAACAGGGAGATGAACAGAAGACCTGTAAGATTTTTTTCCCAGCACCATTATTTTGTGAATAAGGGAGCACTCCTGTCCTCACTGAGATGGCGAATTTAGTTATTTTCATTTTTCTATCTTTCCTTTTTGGTCCTTTATGATTCTTTCAGATTTTTTTCATATCTCTTGTCCTGGAGGAAAGTTCTTATTCCTGTTCCAGTGTCAGGAATGCATGACCCCTGAACAGAAAAACTATTCAGGATCACAAAAATTAGAGTTGAAAGGGAATTAGAAGATCATCACCCAGATGCCTCATTTAGCAGATGAGAAAAGACAAATACTTACTCAAAGTCATACTGGTAGTAAGGAACAGAGACAAAATTCAGAGCAAAGGGAATACTAGAAGTTATTAAGTCCAACACCCTCATTTTACAGATGAGGAAACTGAAGCAGACAGAGGTTACTTGCAAGTGACTTATGCAGGGTCACAAGCTAATATTTGAAGAAGGATTTGAACTGAGGTTTTCACAGTTCCAATCCCGGAACTCAATCCATTGTACAACCTCACCACTTAGCCATTTTGACTGTTCAAAACCAGTTTTCTTTTCCATTTATTCTACTACCTAGAAACCACAAGGGAAAAAATCTCCAAGGTATGAATTCCAGTAGTAGACTTTCAGGGAACCAGGGTATGGAATGGGGGAAAAAGGGATATTTTTAAGTGAATGTGACCCATTCACTTTGAATGACACTAGTTGAATGCCTTTGAATGACACTAGTTCAGTATTTTTTCAATACTGCCTGTGCCTATTGGTTAAATTCCCCTAAGATGGGGAAACTTTCAAAATGTGGAGGAATCCCATGACCATGAATGAAGCCCTTTTGAGAAGCAAGGTTCTCGAATGCCATTCATGTCTGTCTAATGAACTACCCATTCTCTTGGGTCCAGCTAAATACCAATTCATATATATATATATATATATATATATATATATATATATAAACTCAAATAGAAACAAAGGCACTAACCTATCCATAAACATTCCTGAAGGTTACATAGTGACTTAGAAGATCACATATTAACATTATCTGTGTTGTATTGCATTCAATTTTTTCTTTTAATTAATTTAGAACAAATATAAAATAGGAAAAAAGAAAAAAAAAACATTGTCACGTACACAGCAGAACATGAGTCTTCAAAATATAAAAAAATAAAGTTCTATTTCAAGAAAGCCTATATAACAAATACCACATATTGTGTTCAGAGCTGACCTCTTTTGCTTCTTCACTGTTTTTCTTTTGTTCTCTGCTGTTCACTTTTTACTTTATTCTTTTTTCCCTTTTCTCCACCCCCCACAAAAAGGCTACAATTAAGTAGGAAGATACACACACATATATATACACATACACATATATTGCATTAAAATTGTTATTAATTACATTTTAATCTGGTTCTGTGCACTCTGGAATGTTGTTGGCCACATTTGGCCCATGAGTCTTCTGAAGAATGACATTTCTGATGCCTACAATGACTATAAAAATGAATTAAAACAACACAAGCAACAACAAAATGTAATTGATTATTTCATAATTATAATGATCATATTTGACCCCAAAGAAGAACCAAACACATACTTGTTTTTTGCAGAATTGGGACACCATGGGTATGGAACATTGTATATATTGTCAATCAGTTGATACTTTGGTTAGTTTTGCTAAATTCCTTTTTCCCACTTTTTTGTTATTATTTTTTCCAATTACCAAGCATTTATTTTCTCTTCCTCTTGCATCCTCCCAAATGAACAATATAAAGAAAAGAAAAATAAATCTCTCATAACAAATATGCATAGTCAAAACAGAACAAATTCCTACCAATGACTATATCCAAAAATGTATATTTCATCCTGTATTTTAAGTCCATTATCTCATTAGAAGGAAATAAATTAAAATTTTAAAAAAAATCTTTGTTACAAAGTATGGGGAAGAGAGTGAAGAGGGTGAGAGTTAGAAATGAACAGAAGAAATGATATAAAAACAAAAAATATTAGTACAATTAAAAAGTTATCTTTGCTGCCCATCTTAGCTTTTCCTTGGATTCAAATATGTTTCAGCTCTATTGTGTGTGTGTTTTTATGTCTTTGTATAAAGAGACATATATGGCATGACTTGTCCTAAATCTCAAACCCCTTTAAGAAAAGCTCTGGTTTGGGACTCTGCATATTGGTGACTTCAAGGGAATTCTAAAATCATCTAATCACAGAACCATTTAATGTCAAAATTAGAAAGACTATTTAGTTGTAGAGATTATATAGTTCTTCATTTTTACAAAGATGAAACCAAGTTCTAGAAAGGGAAAAAAGCTTGTCCAGTGTCATGTTTCTAGTTAGTGCCAGGACTGGGACTTCTGACCCATAGCTCAGTACTTTCTTATGACATCACAAGGGAGTATGTCTGCTATTGCTTTGACACTAGACCATTCCTGGGAGCTGGATATAGACAGTTTCCTTAGTCTTCTTCAATTTTTATCCTCCCAGATGACCTCCTGCTTTAACCTATATGGAAGCCACGTGAAAATTCCTTCTAGTTACGGGGTCACATCTTATTCTTTTTAACTACTTCTCTCCAGAACCTTCTTTAGCTATCCCCAAGACACTGAGCTTCCCTTCTCCCCCCCCCACCTTTTTCCTTTGTCTTAGTGATGATTGACTTTCTATAAAGAGGTTTGTGATCTTTGTATTAGGGATGCTATATAAAAATGAATTGTATTGTTTGTATGGCTGTCACTGCTGACTCCTCCTTGCTAAAATTGACTGTAACAAGTGGTTGGGGTTTTCACTGGAGGGCAATTTATATTTATTTAAGCTGCCACCAACTCCTTATTTAGTTTGCATAAACTACCCAGGACAGAGGAAGAATCTCTCTGGACCCTCTTTATCTTATAAAATTGTAGAGTGTTATGGAGGGTGGATCGCTCTTCTGGTGGACTCCTCTTTCTTATCCTTTTTAACTATGAATAATCAGTCACTAGGATAGAGGGATTAAAAAATAGATTTATTGCTATTTCTACAACTCAGAACTAGGGGATAAGTAAACACAACAACAGATGTATAGGAATATAAGTAGGAACACTATTTTATAATAACATGGAAGGAAACACATTTATGTACTGGAAACCATGAAAAATAGCTCTTATTAAGTGATTTAACATTTATTTCTCCTTATATACAGTTAAGTTTCTAGCCAGAGAACAAAGACACTCATGTCTCTTTTGGCTCTCACAAAAGCCCCTTGTAAGCTATCTGGGTGGTGGGTTTATTTAGCTCATGTCTGTTTCAGTAGAGAACAATGGCCCTCATTAGTGCCAATATGTAGGTAACTTGTATATATAATCTCCATTTCATAGATGGATTTCTAAAAAATGTATTTTGATTTTCTTTCACTTACACATATGGGATCCTCTGTATTTTATCTCCCCTTGGTCCTGGTGAAACTTGTATTAGCTCTAAATTAGAAAAATATGTTGTTGTTTTTTTGGCACATTTCTAGTTCTTCATTTCCATTGTCTTCAAAATCCAGAAAGAATGCGTCCAGCCAACACATCAAATGTAGATTGTGTCTGTTTTAGTAGTACCTAGCCCTTATTCATGGCAACACTTAATAATTTCTTCTCTCTGATGATGGTAAAAGTTACTCTGGGAAAGACCAGTGCCTTTGATTATCTTTTCCTGAATTGTATTGATTGCATGGTTGAACTGACTTATCTATCAGAAATTAATTGGTGATATTACAGTAAAAGAAAAAATGATTCAATGACAACATAGTAATAGATACCATGGTCACAGGGGAATAGTCACAGACTATGAAAATGGTGACATAAGTAATTTAGGATGGATTGGTTGGTGAAGTAGAGTGCTGGGTTGAAATTTAAGAAGGTTTGGGCTTATATTCCATCCCCCTATACGCCCCCCCCCCTAAAAATACGCACAAGTACATACACTTCAGCAGTGGGATGATGAGTTAAGCAATTTAATTTCTTGGAATCTCAGTTATTTTTTCTATAGAATGATAATAATATGGCTAATATTCACAGTATCTACCTCACAAGATTGTTGTGGTTTACAAATGATATAATACCAAGAAAATGGTTTGCAAACTATAAAGAACTCAGTGAATGTCAATTGTGGTCATCATTAATATAAGTGTAATTAAGTATGCCTTCTGGTACTTTTGGGGGAAACTAAGGACAGTTGGGGCATAGCTTGCTTAGTGCTTTATTTTGACAGTTTCTAGTTGAATAGACCACCTTTGGGATTTTATTTGCAAATATTAACTTTTCTTTCCAATATGTGTGGTGTTCATACTATGCCACAACAACTTTTTGGAGAGGAGAGGAGAGGAGAGAGAGAGAGAGAGAGAGAGAGAGAGAGAGAGAGAGAGAGAGAGAGAGAGAGAAAGAGAGAGAGAGAGAGAGAGAGAGAGAGAGAGAGAATCAGTCGGTAAGTGAGATATTCTGACTACAAACCAATAACTAGTTTGGCTGATTTTTTTTTCCACTAAATTGAACAATTTTTGGCTGAATCTATTGTTTGTTTTGGCATCAGGCAGACCAGTTTTAGTCTCTAAGCCTTTGACCTATTCCAATCTAGAGTTTGAAAATTTGACTTGGGAATTGTATGATTTTTAACAGAGTTTTGAATTGAAGGTCTGAGTAGACCTACAGCATCCTAGTTGCAGATAGCTTCCCTGGTTTGTCTATTCTTTTGTGCATGACTTGGATAGCATCCCAGCATCCCCCAGGAGCAGAAGCCGTGTGACGACTCTTGTGCTCTAGTTACACCCTCAATGGCATTTCATCTTCAGAAAATGATCTGAATATGATCACAGGTGCACAGAATTTTTCCCAGATGATAAAGATGGATTTGGCAATATTTGAAAGTGTAAAGGGTGATATGGGATCTTTGGCTGAAATATTAACTAAATCATAGGCTTTGTGTGTATATGTGTACACATCATGTGCAAATGTCTGGGTAATCAGGTCTTATGTGTGGACAGTTGTGTTTTTGCAGATGTTGAATTTCTGTGCACTAGTTATCATCTCTTATCTTTTGCAGTGGCATTGAGCAACCTTCATTGTGATATAATATTAAAGACTGCATAATTAGCCATCTTAATAAATTTTTTCAAGACGGATAGGCAGTATTTGTCTTTCTAAAGAAGAAACCATTTCTCTAATAGTAATCTGTGAGAAGCTACAGAAAGAAACAATGAGCAGAAAAATCTGGAAATATATTAAGATATATGTGCATATATTGGACATTAGCACTATATACTAAGCATATTGGGAATACGCTTCAAAATATTTCAAACATTGTTGACCTTTGTTATATAATACTGGGCTCAGGGAAACATATTTGCATAGATTTAGTAATATATTGTAAATAACTACATAGGACAGTGTGTATTTTTCCTTAAGATGCAGTATTATAAGCAAGACATTAAATTATGCCTATCAGACAAAGCAGCCGGATCTCTACATTTTTTTTATAGCACATTCTATTGGGAAGACAACTCTGCTTCTAAAAAGCACATGCATTAACTGCCTGATTCATGTGGTGACATGTGGCATATCCAAATGTGTTATGGATCTCTCAGGAATAAAAACAACATAGCAAAATCATCACCTTGGGATGTTCATTGAGTGAATATTTTACAGACATACTCCTTTTATATTTATATAATAATTTAGTGTTATGACAATTTTTTTAGCAGTGTTGGCAGTTTTTCTTTTTTATAATGGTATTATATTTGTGAGCCTATTAAGTGCATATGGGATAAACTACAGAAAAAAGTATTTTTCATAATTCCTCAGGGTGCCAGTAGCAAAAAAAAAATATTGGTATAGAAAATGTTAATAAAAGGTCAAGCAGAACTCTCCAGTGTTTATCATGATTGCAGTGGCAGGGGAAGGTGTTTTTAAATTGTATATTGAGGAGACCCATAGATTTATGGAAACCCCAGGAGGGAAACAGCACCTAGTAGCTCTTATGCAAGGAGGCTGATGCCAGGTGGGAGTTCAAGCTTTTCACAGATAATCAGAACCACTCATTGCTTTGACCTCCTCATTATTTTTCTTCTTGGTGAAACCAAACTGAATTTGTAGCAGCCCATCTGAACCCTGAAAAAGTTGGCCTTGAAGAAAATGCTGCTATTGGGGAGTCTTGGAAGCTGTAAAGATTGAAAGGATTATTCTTACAGATGTGTGGGCAGCTGGGAGCCTCTAGGTAAGCACAGAGAAGGCTAAGTGATGTGGAAACATGGGTGCCATTCTCCTGCATTTAGAGGATTGGAACCTGGCATGCATATACTGTTTCCTCTCCTCTTATACTCTTCCTCTTTGTTCCATCCTCTCCCTGTCTCCCTCCCCCCAAAAGGTCATAAACTAAGCTATTGTGAGTTACCCTTGATCAGGAGATGTTCACAAAGAAGTTTTGGGGAAGAAAGGGATGAAAAGATGCCCCTGTAGGGCTGCTGGCAGGGGTTAACTTTACTCTCCCATATATAGTGAGGCTAATTCCTCTTTGTTGGAGGACAGTAACTTGGGTAAAAGGAATTTTGTTCTTTCAGCACCTCTCTTTCCGGGTTTTTTTTTTTTTGGCCAAAAACTTGTAAAATGTAAAAATAGAACATGGCTACTCTGGGAGCCTGCTCAAGGCAGCTGCTATTCACTATGCCCCAGTCTTAACATATCATTATACCTTGATCCCATGCACTGTGATCCCAACCAGCCCCAAATTAAATGTACTCAAAAATAGAAATGTATTTTCTTTGCAAAAGTGGACATAAAAGTCATTTTCTTGAAATTGATCCAACCTGGCTCCATAGGAGCGGAAGCTCCGGCATCCAAAGTACTGGGAGCAGCAGGAAATTCACTTGTACTGCCATTTGGCTGGATCCCTTGCGAGAAAGGTTGAAAACCTTGCAGGAGAACTCCGGGAAATGTATGACAAATTTTCTCAGGGATCTATCTTATTGTTTAGCAATTCTCTATTGACTCACATTAGTATTGCATTTCATATTTCTTTTTTCACAAGTGACAACATTGGGGTAATCAGAGCCTAGCTCTTGTTACCTAAATGAAAGGAATGACTTTTGGGACGATACTAATGCGCTGAGTAGATGCGTTGGGAACCGTGTGCTTCAGATTTAGTCTTGCCAGTTCTATCAGAACTGAGGAAGGAGACAGACATGGGTGTCTGCAGATGGTATTTTCAGTCATGCTCCTAGGAAGAGTTGGGGGTTGGGCAATGTGAGTCCCCAAATATTTTTAGTTGTGAATTATTACTTCCTATTCTAACCCTGAATACAGTATGCACCTAAAATGTCATTGGGCTTGCTTTTTTGGCCTAGTTTTGCTCTCTGGTGAGAAATGAGCCCTCTCTGAGCTTTCTGTTGAATAGTGGGATTGGATCTTTCGTCTGTTCCCAAAGAAGAGCCGGGAGTAATAAGTTCTTGTATTAATAAAAGGCACCTTATTGGCAGGTGACTAGGCAGAACCTGGCTGGATAGATTTTCAGAATTGATGCTTACAGTCCAATACACTAGAGACTATCATGATTGTGGGGGATGAAACAAGAATTTTCCATCTTTGTAGTTTGTGCTGTATTCTACCTTACCTAAGATTTCCCTGGAGAGACTTTGGAGATTAGAACTCAACTCCTTTGGGCCAAGTGGGAAAGTGTTTGTATATTAAATTATTCTCATTCAATGTGTGTATGTGTGTGTGTGTGTGTGGGGGGCATGTTGAAAGTTGAGAAACCATTTGACAGTATTTTCCAAGTGTTGTTTCCAGGTTAGGAGCATTTCTTAGTAAATTATTCTCTAAGTCCAAATTTTGGATATAACATCTTCTTTCTATTCCAGACTCTTCTTTAAAGTCCTTTTACAGTTACAGTCTGAACTCTAACCCAGTATTTTTATATCAATTTCATAATAATAGCTAATAGCTAATGTTTATATAGCATTTAACTATGTGCCAGGCACTGTGCTAAACACTTTACAGTTGTTATTTCATTTGATCCATACAACAGTCCTAAAAGATGGACACTGTTATCATTCTCATTTTACAGAAGAGAAAACTTAAATATTTAAAAGATCTATAATTTTTGCCAGTGGGCACTCCCTCTACCAATACAGACTTAAACAATCTTGTCACTTCCTGCCAACCATATGTTATCTGCCTTTACTCAAAACCCCTTCAACTTTGCAGGACCTTCAAAGTCTATGATGTGCTAACATAATCTTTGAGAGCCTGAAGTCATACAAGTCATTGTCGTACAGGAAGGATTCTATTGTTCTCTAATTATTTTGAATGTAGATGTCTTCTATCTCCAATTAGTTGGTAACCTCTTTGAAGGTAAGTATCATTCCTTCTCTTTGCCCTATTTCTCCAGTTATTTGAGATATACAGTAGAGGTTCAGGAAATCCTTGGTGAAGGATTAATTTAGCTACCTTTCAGATATTTTCTGCAATTACAGTGCTTTAAAAAGTTTAATCTCATCAAACTCCATTGTATAGTTTATATGATGGCCCACTACTCAGGTCAGCCCACAACTGGAACACTGTGAGCAGATCTAGATTTCACTGTTTAGGAAGGACATTAATAAATTTGAGTGTGTTTCTAGAAGAGGGTAATTGTACATTCTTTCTGAGGATTGTTTTAAAGAAGTAGAGGGTTTATCCTCAGGAAAAGAAGATTAGGTAAGAGTGAGAACAAAGTATGTAAAGGACCTGGAAGGAAGATTACATTTTTTTTTCTAATTGGCCCCACAAAGTATAACTCAGAACAATGGGTAGGAAATTTGACAAAGCAGATTCAGACTAGATTTAAGGAAATATTTGCTAATGATTAGTTATCAAAAATGGAATGGAATACCTCTGGAGGTAGTATGTTCCCCTTTCTGGAAGAATTTCTCAACAGAGCATTTATCAAGCATATTCTAGAAAGCCCAGGAATGGATTGAATTTATCTCATAGTTTTAGAGTGAGAAAGTGCCCTAGAGGTCATCTAGTTGAAAACTCTTCTTTTGTTGGAGTTAGATATAGTAAAGGCAATGATTGGTAGTGAAGCAATAAGAACAACATCTGATGCCTCTGGGTACTTAGAAGGACTTACAATATAGTAATGTAATTTTCCTTCTGAAAGTCATGGAGAAATGATGCCAATCTGGGTAAGGTGCTTATCTATATTATTAGTTTGTCTTCTTCCACCATTTTCTTTATTTTTTTCCCTTTAAAATAGCCAGCCATTATTGTAAGTATGGCCAAAGTCAACTGCTTAGAAAAATTAATAATGAGGAGAAAGTAGTATTTCTCTCATTTTCTCCCTATTGTGGTCTGAGATAATATTTCTTTATGTTTTGCTCAACATGTAGGCAAGATACATTTTGAAATCTGAAATCATGCCCAGGCTACATTCTATTGTACTAGTGAGTGGCAATAAGATAACATTGTAGAATAAGGAACATTGGAGAGAAGACACAGGTTGCAATCCAGTGTTTGTATGAACTTCCATATAAATTGTATGTTATCTCAGTTCATTGCAAAAGGTGTAGATCTTCTAGTTTCACATGGTACCCAGGCCCCTTCACCCATCATTTATGCTTAGGAAGGCCCATGCCAATATTCTGTATTAGGTCTTTAGTATTAAGTGGCAATAGGAAGCAAGATGTTTCAACTAACTAGGATTGTTATCTGTCTATATTTGGAAAAAATGGGAGTAGAAGAGCTAAGGTTTTGGTAGTAGATGCAAAGCAGTTAAGTAGTACATGAGACTTAGAACTCCTAATCTTCCTTTGTAGCTATGAGGCAATGGTAATTTTTTTATTTGCATGATGGAAACATTAACTTCAATTTTTAGGTAGAACTCTTAACTGAGTTCTATCTTTTTTATATCCACTTTCAATGACATTTGGGAAATATTGCTCTTAAGGACGATTTCTTCTTGTGCTTTAGCTAGGGCATGCATATAGAATAAAGACCTAAGACTACTATGTTGTAATCATATGTTCTAAGTTTACTATTTCCCTCATAGCCCCACAGTATTTTAGGCACAGGGAATGGCCAGTGTGAATGTTTGCAGGCAGGAGTTATAAGTTGAATCTGGGCAAAGTACTCAGTTCAGTTTGGCTGAAATGTTGAATGTGTGGAGGAGGAGTATAGCATGAAATAAGGCAGAAAAGTAAGTTGGAACTAGAATTTTGGAGGCCTTACTTGAGCTGGTACTGAGTAAGAATATTTGCTGAGAAAAGATTATATGTTTGGTTCCAACTGTGCTGATCTTAGATCTTGGGATAACTTGGGCAGTACTAACGCTATGTCTTTCATAGAATACATGCTTTCCTATAAGTTGATTCCATTGGTTGTATTCCATTAGCACCAAATGGAAAATAATAAGTCATGTAGTAGCTTCATCAGGGGCTACAATAAGCATGGGCCTTTATAGGGGAGCCCATCTATATCTGATAATATAAAATCATCCGTGGAACAAGTGAATGTATCCCAAGCTTGAACATCAAGGCACCTTTTACCAAATATGTAGCTTCTTTTTAGGGATCAGGTGTATGTACACATTTGACTTGTTGAGTCATTTTTCAGTTGCTCAACTTTTTGTGACTCTCATTTGGCCTTTTCTTGGCAGAGATACTGGAGGGTTTTGTCATTTCCTTCACTAGCTCATTTTACAGATGAGGAAACTAAAGGAAACAGGGTGAAGTGATTTGCTCAGGGTCAAAGTAAATATCTGAGGTTGGTGTTTGAAATCAGGAAAATGAATCTTCCTGATCTTAGACCCACACTTTATCTATTGCACTACTTAGGTGACTTGCATATTTGACTGGTTCTAATTTATTGATCTCACTTAATGTACATAAAACAGGATTCTGGTAGGATCATGGTCCTGTAGAATTTTAGTCCTGTATGTCATAATTTGTGGGAGGCACAGAATAACTTACTTTGGGGGTGGAACACACACACACACACACACACACACACACACACACACACACACAAACTGATCTAAAATAAGTTTAGCACAATAAAACCTCTCGTGATTCTGGGTCCAAAGCTTCAGAGAGTCCAAATGTTGGTGTGGAAGGCCTTGTGCTTGCTGTTGATCATTTCCCCCACACAATCATTTTTTTTTGGCTTAGTGGTTATTCCTAGACTTGCTGGTTTAAAGACTCGTGGCCTTTTGAACAGGTTGAGTAGTTTAGACAGATTGACTTGTTTAGAAACTAGAAATAATTCTTTTATGTAAAAGTTGGGAAGAGATGGAGTTAGAGAAATGAAAAAAATAAGACTTGGTTCAGAGAAAAGAGAATCAGATGATGTTTTGAGATTCAGCTCCATCATTTGCTAGCTTCCCTATGACTGTGAAAGACATTAGTTTTAGTCCCCTAAGCTCACACCTCAGCATCCTGCTTGACTCCTCACATACATTCACCTCATGTATCCAATCTATTGCCAAATATTGTTGTTTTCACTTCATACCATCTCTTATCTGCTCTACTGGCTTCTTTCAATCAGATGGCTGTCATCTTAGGATGGGTACTTAACACTAAGATCTCTCAACTCTCTCTCCATTCTAGTTCCCCTTCCATTCATATGTCAAAGTAAACTTCCTAACCCCCAGATCTGAGTGGCCTTCACCTGTACTCAATAAACTCTAGTGATTAGATATAAAATCCTTTTGTTTAGCTTTTAAAGTCCTTCCTATACGTCCTGGCTCCTTCCTCCTGGTCCTGTTGTCTTTTTACACTTTACTCTCCTCAATGCACTTTACCAATCAGTGACTATAGCCTTTTTGCTGTTCATTCTACATAATGCCCAATCTCATGACATCATGATTTTTCAATGATTTTTCCCCCCACACATGGAATGCTCTCCCTTCCTAATCTGTTTCCCTGTTTCTCAGGTTTCTTCAAGACTCATCCCAAATTCTTCACAGGAAGTCTTCCCCACATCTCCTCACAGCTAGAGCCTTCCCTCTGAGATCTCCTTCCATTTACACTGTATGCACAGTACTTGTATGTAGTGGTTTGTACATAGCAGTTTTCATGTTGGCTTCCCCATCGGAGTGTGAGCTCCTTGATGACAGACTGTGGTTTTGCCTTACTTTGTATCTCCACAACCCAACACAGCACTGGTACATAATAAGTACTTAATAAATATTGGCTGACTGACTACCTGAGTCACCTTAAATAAATAACTTGTCTGAGTCTCTCTGTCCTTATCTGTAAGATAAAGGAATTGATCTAATTTATCATTAAGGCCCCTTCCAGATATAAAGTTTTTTTTGATTCATAAAGTGCCCAGAAAGAGTTGAATGAATTCTAGGTAACATAATATGTGAGTAACAAAATATTTGAAAATGCACTTTGAATTGTAAAAAACAAAACATATGTGCTATATATATTCTCCCTATATATAAAAATATGCATATTACATAATATATAAACAAATACATATGCTATAGATATTCTATATAATATGTATAGTATGTTTTATATATTACCTATATACTATCAAACCATACCTGGCATATATATCTATCTAAATCAAATTCTCTCACATATATCATTTGATAGAAAAGAAAGTCCTCTTGATTTGGAATCTAAAAGCACTATATTCACTGGCTTTGACACCCACTGTGTGGCTTTATTCTCTTAATCTGTACAACTGTGCGGACAACAGCAATAATGACAATAATAGCTAGCATTTATACAGCGCTTAAGGTTTGTAAATTAACTTAACGTCTTTAAGTTATCCTCCGTACAACCTGGTGAGGCAGGTACTATTCACTAGCTTTGTTTTGTGCTTGCAGGGCTGTTGAGAAGATGCAATCCGATAATGTATGCAAGGCCCTTTGCAAACCTTTAGTGAAATATAATCGAGAGCTCTTATTACTGTTACTGTTATTTGCTATTTTGTTTCCTTTGTTCAGGAGCTACATTTCTAATGGGGACAGCAATTGACCTTTGCAAAAACTTGAGACGTCCTGGAAAGGAGCCTCGGCCGGGCCTCCCTGGGCAGTGTACCCGTGTGTGCGTGCGCAGACAGCGCCCCAAAAGCCCCTCGGACCTGGGCTTCCCTTAGAGCTTCTGGGGCCAGTTTTAGTTGCACAAAATCCAACAGTCTTATTTCCCTCATTTAGTTTCTTTTAGATTGGGAGAAAGACGAACTCGTCGTTTATTTTCAGTATTGATGGATGTCAGAAGACAGTGCCTTCCTAGGTGATCATCTGTGACCAGGGGGAGGGAGGCCCCCGCCTCGGTTACAGCCACGCCTTGGGCCCGAGCACGCGGGGCTGCAGTGCCAGCGACGGCCTGCTGGTGGGAGTCTAAGCCCGCAGACCTTGCCAGGGAGCTGCTGCCCGCTGATGCTGGCAGGGAGAGCTCCCTGACCTTTGCCAGCCTCAATAGTCTTTCATTTATCACTGATCACAAGAGTGGAATGAACATATTTACTTGTGTTTTACTTTCCACTTATAATATCTAGTGGCATGGGAGGGAAATGAAAACAATTGTTCATATGGGAAATTTATGTGCTTCATCTGGCGGCGTGCTTTCCACAGTTGTCCCAGTGCCACTGAGGGACTGGTATTGCCTTTTACATCTCCAGGCTATGAGCGGGGAACTTTCCCATCTGCTGGGGGAACACCCAGTAATGCTCCTCTCGCTGTGTTTGGAACAGCTTCATCCGAGGTCTCACCCTCACTTGTTGTGATCCAAAGCCCTTCCTTCCCGCTGAGGAGGCTGAGGCACTCCTCGGGCTCCACCTGCCCGGGTCTCTGTCCCAGGGCACGGGATCAGCAGCTGATTCCTGACGCTCCTGGGATGTCCCTGGCAAGGTGGTCTCCATCCTCAGCTTCTCGTGCCTTGATCCCCAGCAGCTGGGTAAGGGGAGAGCTGTAGGAAGCTCACTCCCTGTCTCCACAGTCTTCCCAGCCTTGAGGAGCTGTGGAATACAGGGCCGCCTGATCCTGACACCGCTCCTTTCCTCCCCAGCTCTGGGTGAATGTGCTCTCTTCCTTCTCAACCTTCTCACTGTACTTTTCCTGGATCTCTCCCCCCTCACCCCTTTCACGGTCCTCTGTATCCTAACCATTTCAGTGGAATCCCATTCCCTGCCTTCCTCTAATTAGATTGGAAGCTCAGGGAAAGCAAGCCATGTGCCAAACGTAGCGTCTCTCATGATGGGATTGAACCGATTGGAGCTCTCTGGATGGAAGGCCAGTGTGGGGCTGTGGAAAGAGTTCTGGATTTGGAATTGTAGCATTTGAGTCTGAGCTCCATTTCTGCTTCTTCCTTATTTACTACCCATGAGATCTGGGGTAAGTTATTTCATTTCTTAGGGTCTAGGTTTCCTCCTCTGTAACATGAGAGGGTTGAACTAGATAAACTCTAAGGTGGTTTTCAGCTCTCAATTTATAATCTTATAAATTCATTCCACCCCCTTCAGTGAGGTCCCTGAGCTTTCATTGGTTGGATTGAGGATGCTGGTATAGCTTTCTGTAGCTTCCTCCCCTGGTCTCTGGTGGTAGATCAGAGGACCTGCCAGTCAGGCATCATTGGGAGATAGAATTCATCCCTCGCCTTCCTTCAACTTCTAAATCTCAGATAATATGCATGTGTGTTTGGGGTTCTCTGACTTCTGTTTTCTCTCAGAAATAATTTAAAATTTTTTTTTATTTTTTTAAAATTTTTTTCAATGGCTATATTTCAATATAATTGCTTTCTTTTGTAATCCTATGTTTAGTCTTAGTTTATTTAAAACCATTATTCTGAAAAAAGGGTCCCCAAATTTTACCAGGCTTCTAAAGCAGTCCATGACATAAAAATAGGTATGTCTAGAGAAACAATATTCAGTATCTAAGCTGGGGGTGAAAAAGCAAGTGAAGCGATGGTCTTGTTCTGTTCATCAATTTGGCTAGGTTTTATCCCATTGGTGATGGGGAAAATTAAGGGCCAAACTGACCATGTGATTGCTATATGATCAGTCCATTCCTATGAGGATCCTCTTTTAAAAAGCAGCCATGTTCTTTTTCCCATATATCCAGATACCTGTATTCTTATTTTTGGAACTATCAGAAAACCTCTCTCTAGGGAATGTGGGAAGTCAAGACATCACTGGGCTGCAAGATAGATCAGAGAGCACCACCATGTGTTTTATATGGAATCCCTCTGCCTTCTATGACTGTTCACTACTAGGCATCCTGCTAGCTAAATAGTCCAGTCAGAGATTAACTTTTCTTGAACAATATTAATAGGGCAGGAAAGGCCAGTGACTTCAATCATTCCAGATAAGAAATTGAATTTGGGTACGACTTGCTGAAGAATTGTTTTTCCTCCTTTGTGTAGCAGTGCTTCATTATTCTTGCATATATCCTTTAAAAACCATACAATACTGACTATCCATGTATAGTCTTTCTTTTTATAGCTGTCTATATTTATAGTTATAGATAAACATATAAGCTGAAGCAAAAGACACTATACAGTTGCACACTTAAATTTTTTTAAATTGAAGTCTAAAATAAGCAATTTATTTTAGCTACAGGGACAAACTGAACATGCTTTTCAGCAGTACAGGGACTTTTGTCTCATTTGATAAATGCAGGAATACAGAGATGATTGTAATCCATTGTATCTCATAGGGCTGTTGTGAGGATATCACTGGCAAATCTTAAAAGTGCTATAAAAATGTGAGTTGTTATTATTATTGCATATTTACAAAATTATAGTTTTAAAGTTTATCCAAGTTTCTTTTGCATTTATTTGTGGGAATAAAAAAATTCTTATTAAGACTATAACACAGTTTTGTACTTGGATCTAAGTGTAAATTCATAGTCTATGGAATCTCTTAGAATCCACAGTTTTCTTCAAAATTCAGTTCATATACAACCTTTTGCAGAAGATCTTTCCCATCTAGCACTGTCCTCCCCTTTCTTTTGCTTCCAACTGCATTTACCTTGTATTTATTTAGTTTTGCTTTTTTTTGATAAAATTACACTTTGCATATATTCTTATATACTTATAGATGTAAATATGATCTCCTCCAATAGAATGTAAACTTCTTGAGAGCAGGAGAATATTTCATTTTTGCCTCCCCTCCCCCCCAAGAGCTTAGCACACAGATTATTATATAGTAGGTGTTTACTAAATATTTGTTGATTGATTGAAATGGCCAAAAGAAAATATCTCTTTTATTCAAGTCCTTATATCTCCAGAAAACCATGTTCACACACTCAGATATTTATTCAGTCTTCTTCAACTGTATATCTGCTAATGAAATTTTCTTACATTATAAAATTATATTATAATTTTATATGATAAAATTATAGGAGGAATTTTAGGAGTCATTTTGGAAAGGATAGCCCCCAGGACTCTTTGGCCTGCTTTGATGCCAAGTAACAGGTTTCTTATCTTTGCAATTTTTGCCAGGATCTCTTTTCTAGAGCCAAATTTATTCAAAAGACATTCAATCACTGGGACACCAAGACTCCCTCAGATAGGGGAGCCCCAAGAGAGGTTATTGCTATTAGCCAAATTTGTGTTTCTCTATGTGTCAATTTTATTTGACAGAAAAGTCAGAAAAAAGTACATCAGTTTCATTCATTGTATTTAGAAGCATCTTAAAGATGATTTTATTACGGGAAGAAACAAAACTTAAAAATTTGCTGTTAAGCTTCGGTCTGCTTGTGTGGTGGTGTCTCGGGTCCTCAGGATGCTCCCTTAGCTAATTACAATTTGCCATATTTCCCCAGCAGTCTCACAATCAAATTATTTAAAATTGCATTTCTCTGTTACATATTGCTTAACTCCAAGATGAGCCAATATTCAGATAATGAACAATTATTTATGACAAATTATTACCTTTACATATAAGATTAACCATTGCTATTAAGTTTTAGTAAAGGTGACAAAAGCCTCCTGAAAAAAAAAAAATGTGCATGCAATTTTCTGCAAAGGTCATGCAAACCTGCCACGGCTGAGACTAGAGAGAATCCCACATTTCTGCAAATTCTGTGTGCAGCGCTGATTTCATATTGTGAGTACTGTGGAGCCTTTAGGAAAAGATCCAATAAATGAAGTCTATTCAACATACACACGGACATGCACCTAGCTCTGTATTTGATACTGGCGAGTTTCGTTGGGCTTTCTGCCTTTGTCTCCTCTGAATATATAATGATAAAAAAGCGCTAAAGAATGTAAAATATTTCACTAATTGCATTTGCATTTAAGTTTTAAAGATTCCTTATTACTTGAAACTGAACTTAACTTTTTAAATTATTTATGGAAGCAATAATGCATGTTTTTGTTATTGAGCTCCGTCTCTATAGTTCTTCTAGTGAACAGAATCCTCCCTCAGCTAATTATAACATACAGTTTTTTCCCAGCAGTCTTACAATCAAATTATTCAAAATTGCATTTCTTTATTGCATATTGCTAAAACCCAAGACAAGCAAACATCAAGATAATAAACAATTATTTATTGCAAATTATTACCTAATATATAAGATTAACAGCTTGTAACTATTAAGATTAATACATGTGGTAAACTGTATTTATTATACTTATTTTGTAGCAAATATCTTTGTATAAAACATATGTTTATGTATTGCAATTAATGAGAAAAAGTGTAAGATTAACAATCTATGCTGGGTTTTGTTTTTAGATTTATGCGCACTGTAAAACTTATTTATTGCACTTATTAAAAGTCTTTAATGACGGACTTTTAGATGCTATATTTTTAATGTGCAAATATAAACTAAAGGAGTATTAAATTACAAAATGGAAAATTATAACCGAAGTCAAAGGATCTCACTATTTTCGACTATAAATCTGCTTTGCAAAGATCATCACTAGAATTACAGAATCTTTAAATAGTGGCCTTTATAGTACATAATGAGTTGTGATGAGTTATCCTTTTAAAGGCTTTTTTCATCATTAGAACTAAACTCAACATCTTGCTCTTAAAGATAAATGCAGCTCATAGTATAAACACTGGAACCATTTCTTTTTATGATGTGAAGTTAAAGTAACATTTGTGAGAAGAGGAAGAACAGGACCAGGCGGCTCCCTGTGACACAGAGTGAAGCAGGAACTGTATGAAAAAAGAGACATCCAGGAAAAGCAAAAGCTTCCAATTATCTGCAGCAAGTTAGCAGAGGAAAATGTTAGGTAGATTTTTATTTCCTTATCATTGGGCCAGGTGGGAGTACCCAGGGGGTACAGGATGGTCTTGGGGGTGTGTGGAATGGAAGAATTCTCTGTTCAACTAATTCTGCTGGTATGGCAGGGTCCTGAGCATATCTATTCTCCTCCTGGTTTCTATGGGATGAGTTTTGCAGGCAGCCAGCTTGGGGATTTTTCTGGGATATTCTGAGGTCCATTCACTTTGCACTCAGAGAAGATGGGTTTTTCCCCCAAAGAAAAGAAAATAGGGCTATTTAGAACTTTGAAGGATGGATGATTAAAAAGCTAAAACAGTAGTGTATTTCCATCCTGAACGCCCACACTTCTGATAGCAGATATTTATAATTTCTTATTAATATGTGGTTTAAAGAGATGATGATGGTATTGTCATGTGAATGCAGTTGTTCTAGCAAAATATTTGAGCCAAGGGGACATTTTTTAAGAAAGCTAACCAATCTGTCATATCTCTTTCTTTTTCTCCACAAAGATTCTAAGAACAATTAAAAATAATGATGCTCTTATAAAGAATCAGATCTGAGATTTCTAATAGAGGGAACTTCTGGGTGAGGAATCTCCTTCTGTCAATGTAGATTCTCTCCCTCCCCATTACCTTATAATCTTAGAGAAATGTCCAGCCCTGAGAAAGTAAAGAGTCTTGCTGGGGGCTACACAGTCAGTATTTATCATAAGCAAGACTAGAGGTCAGGTTTCCAGGTTGCAATACTGCCATACTGCTTCCCTTAACAACAGCACAATAACAAAAACAACAACAATAAAACAATAAAAATAAAAACAGCATTAGTCATACTTCTGGGGGAGGGGTTTATCTATTGTTAAAATGGAGGAAAGTCTCTTTTTAACTGCCTGGCTTGCCTGAGAAAATGAGGCAATTTTAATTTGATTAATTAGATACTTTGAATAGCACTGATAGAGAAAAAGAAACTCAAGGAAATGTTCTGAGAGAAAAAAACTTCAGTGTTCTCTCCTTGTGTGTATATCACTTTGGGCTGGTTTGGCGGAGCCAGGACTGCTCTCATTTTCAGTCAGGAGTCAGTCAGCAGTGGTTGCTTGCTGATGGAGGAAGGAGCAGGATAAAGGCAGAGCCCTGTGGATTGAGGCCTCATGCATTGCTAATGTTGCTTCCTGCCGGGGAGTGCCCAATGCAAGGATGGAAAGGACTTTCCAAAATCAGGAGCCTTCCCAGTAGCCTGGGGAAAGGTGGCAAAATTCCCAAACAAAGGAAACTGGACCTTCTTTGAGCATTTTGACCATAAATCTGGATGTGGAACCCAACTGAGAAGATGTGTTGCCCATTTGAAAGAAGGTGCCTTTTAGGTTTTAAAATTCCATTGTTTTAATTATCTACTTTGATGGATCTGAGGTACCATCAGTAAGCACTCTTTCCACTGATCAATTAATCAATCAGCAAGCATTTGCAAAGCATATACTAAGTGCCATGACATTCTGACCTATGTAGACCATAACACCTATGCACCTTAGCTCTAGGTAGAAAGCATCTAATCCAATATCCCTGAGCCTCAATTTTAGAGATGACGAAGCGGAGGCCAGGAAGGTTAAACACATTGCCCATGGTCCTATAAATCAAGTGGCAGAGGCAGAATTCAAACTCAGGTCATCTGTCTACATTCAGTATTTATTCTGCTGTTCCACATTGCCTTCCTGTCATCCTGGGAAATCCTGAATTATGTGTGACTATTATCAAAGTCGATGTCGATTGAAAACAAAAGTCCATATCTCACTCAGGAAGCCATACTTCAGTCCTGGTGAGTCCCTACTTAGCATCTCAGGTTTGCTCTGGGAGAGATCTTAGAATATAGAAGATTAAAGCTAGAGGGACATTAGTGAACATGCAATCCAATTTCTCAGTTTCTTAGGTGGGGAAATTAAGAGGAAGGGAGGTAACTTGCCCACAGTCACCAGTTGGTTAACCTTGTTCCTCTAGAAAGACCAGCCTCAAGTAGCCCCTGTGAAAAACAGAATATTACATTAGAGGAATCAGTGTTCTAGTGTTGAGTTTAAAATCCTTAAAAATTCACAGGAAATTAATTCTCACAGCAACAACAACAAAAATCCAATTACTTGTGCTAACTGGAAAGCATGCCTTCCTGCCTGATATGTATCCTAGGACAGGGCAGCAAAAGATTTCTTCTACTGTTTGACCCTCTCACTTCTCCTCTGGGATGAGTGTATGAGGAGAGTCTTACTCATCTCAGGCTCCTGGGGCTTCTTGATGCATACCCTTGTGATAAGAACATGCCATGTGATTTTTTTGGTATCCATTTCATGAAAAGCTATTGTCATCAGGTGATATACAGAAAGGGAGAAAGAGAAAAGAGAGAAATGGGAGCAAACAAAGGAGGAAAGAGAATGTCCTCTTGGTCTCTGAGCAGGAGAAAATAGCTTATCCTCTAAAGAGAGTTTGCAGAATTGTATCAGATGCAAAAAAGAGGTTGGTCTTCAGAAGAGCAGGAATTTCTCCCTTTGTTCACAGACTCACCCCCATCCCCTAGCTCTTGGTGACATATAAACACAAGGAAGAAATCTTCTCCCTCTGGAGAATCCTTCCTCTAGCACCTGCGATCCTGTCTTGTTGTTGACAGTAGTGCCTAAGTTGGTGCCTGGCACATAGTAGGTACTTAAAGCATATTTACTTATTGATTGATGGGGATGCTCTAGGAAGGAACTCTGAAAAGAGTGATATTAACAGGCTACAGTTGTCTAAGGGTGCTTTTTGGATCCACTGTTGGGAAGTGGAAGGCCTTGGTTTGGGTGGGGCTTTGGATAGACAGGCATTGAAAATTCAAAGGGGATGTGAAGGGTGTAATGGGGGGGGGGATCCTAGGTCATTCACCTCAAGAAAGTTTTTAAGCATTCTTTCTTGTTTCTTCTAATGGAAGAAGCTGAAGAAATTAATCTTGGTATATTTTAGACTTTTGAAGGGGGGGAACTAATTTGCCTTTCACAAACAGAGTTAATCCATGATAAGTGGCATCTGTAGTTGATGTGAAATTGGAGGATAGATTTTTCAAAATTAAGATAGAAGGAGAACATTTTCTTAACAGCTGGTATTATTTTATTTCAGATGTTGAAAGCCTTTTTCTAAATTCTCCAGAGATTGATTTGTAATATAAAACAACAACCAAAAAAAGCACCAGTCTTTTAGAAATTGGTAGAGAATGAAATCACTATCATTTTGTTTCTGGAGTTCTTCACAGTTATTATGGATACTTGTGCATTGGGATGTATTAGGAATTGTGGCTGAATCTGTGGGACGTGAATTGTTTGGCCATAGGTCCTGTAGTTTAATTTTTTGTTTCATGAGGTGATGACCTCATTGAGAAGGGAGAGAGAAATAGAAAGGAGGAGGAGGATATGGAAAAATAGAAGTAGAAAAAGGCAGGGGAAAGGTAGAAAAGAGGAGAAAGAAGGGGGGAAAAGGAGTGAGGAGAAGGAGAAATAGGAAGGGAAAACACTCCTGAAAATGTGGGAGAAAAAACTTGGATGTTTTCCTACTCTCTTGGTCTGACTAGCATGGAGCCAGAGTTAGTCTTATTTTCAGGCAGAAATTAGTCATCTCCTTACAAGAACATTCTGAGTTCTGTAGCATAAGAATTATTATCCCCATTTTAAAGAAGAAGGAATGGAGATTTTTAGAGACTGAATGATTTGCATCTTGCTCATCTATTAAGTCCCAGAAGAGTGAGATCTGAACCTGAATTTCCTAGCTCCAATTTCAAGGTAGTTTCCACTATTCCACATTTCTTCTTGAAGACAGAGGAGTAAAAAGAAAGAAAAAGAAGATGAAGAAAGAGAAGGAAAAAAAGAAAGGAGGAAGGAAGAAGATCATAGGATTTTAGTTTTATTTTTGGAAGAGATGTTGGAGGTTATTTTGTCAGTGGTGTCTAAACATTTTTGTACCCTCCAGTAAAAAATTATTGCATTTTTACCATAATGTGTATTTATTTATTTATTTGTAAATTATATAAGTACATATTATTGCAATTATATGTGTTTTAAAACTTACAAAAATATAAATAAAAAGGACAGGATAAAGATGAAATGATATTTGATCTTCCAGTCAATAGACGCTGGAGTTTATTGATCAGCAGAGTGACAAGGTCAGACCTGCACTTTAGGAAAATCACTTTGGCAGAGTTGTAGAGGATGACTGAAATCAAGAAGATTTGAGGCAGGGAGACCAATTAAGAGACTATAACAATAGTGCAGGTGAGAGGTGATGAGAGTCTGAGCTAGGATGGAGGTTGGAGTGAGTCAAAAAGACATAGTAATGGAAGTTGTAGAAGCTAGAAGATCGGACAACTGATGGGAGGCATGTTTGTAGGGTGAGGCACAGTGAGGAGATGATACTGAAGCTGGAATAACCTGACAATATCTGGCTGTGGTTTCTGTCAACTGGGATAAGGAATTTTTGAATATAAGTGGGTTTGAGGGGAAATAATGGAATTTTTTCCTTTCTTTTTTTCTTTTTTTTCAAAAGGCAATTGGGGTTAGGTGACTTGCCCATAGTCACACAGCTAGTAAGTGTTAAGTGTCTTGAATTTGGATTTGAACTCAAGTCCTCCTGGTTCCAGGGCTGGTACTCTAAATACATGCCATCTAGCTGCTCCCTCTAATTTCATAAAGATAGTAAAAGTTAATATAAAAGATAATGTATTATCTTAGATCAAGTTCACATTCCATTCCTGCAGCCACAGGGGAACTAGGGGACAGAGTGGAAATGATCCATGGCACTACACAGCTGCTATGGGTAGTGATTAGTTTAGGTTATAATGACCTAGAAGGGCTAGCACTTTGGGGGAAGTTAAAGACACTCCACACCAGAGTGAATGAGGGGAATGATGGAGGATAAAGGTGAAGACAGTTTTGTGGGAGACAAGTCAAGCCTGGCTATCCTATGGAGGGTGAGAGGCAACCAGTTCACACATGATTAGGAATCAGAAATAGCCCTGGATTTGCAGAACACTTTTGTTGTTGTTTATCCTGTCTGACTGTTTGTGATGCCATTTTAGGTTTTCTTGCAAAGATGCTAGAGTGGTTTGCCATTTCCTTTTCTATCTTATTTTACAGGAAATAGAAAAGTGAAATAAACAGGGTTAAATAACTTGCCCAAGTTCACACAACTAATAAGTGTCTGAGTCTGATTTGACCTCATGGGATGAGTCTCTTTGATTCCAAACTCAGTGCTTTATCCACTGTACCATCTGAGTGAACACTGTTCCAAGTCAATCCCTTTATTTAGCAGTTGAGGAAACTGAGGCATGGAAAGTTGAAAGACTTGCTTAAGATTTAAAATATGGTAAATATAAGAGCCAGGATTTGAATTTGGGTCTTCTGATCTCACAGCCAGCACTTTCCCCATCATACTATTCTGGGGTTAAAGTGGTAGTGGGAGGGCAGAGGAGAGAAACTCAGGAGGAGGGAAGAAAAAAGAAATTAAAAAAAGAAAGTTACATGATTAATATATTTAAAAGGTATAGACATTTGTATATAATAGTTTTGCAGTTTCATGTATAATCTTTTTTAAAAAAATTCTACTATGTTATGGAAGTGCTTGTTTTATTTCTTAAATAAAAATAAAATAAAGTAGAAAATATCTACTGGAGGAGGTAGTGTCACAGGTGACAGTTTGCTGTGACAAGGTCTAAGTCAGTAATACATTCCGATTCCTTGGTCATAGTGTCTCTGGGAAATAGAATATAGAAATGAGGAGAAAGAGGGAGCAAAAGTGGAGGTAAGGAGTAGAAAAAAAGGAGACAGAAGACGAGAGGGGTGCTAGAGTACAGTAGGGTGACATTTTTCCAGGGGTCAGAAAGTTTTCCGAATTTTCTGCTAGGAATATTCATTTGTCAGGAGCGCTGGTTTTTGTTTTGTCATAGGATGACTTTAAAAAACCACAGAATCTTCTAATTGGAAGAGGTTTCCAAGGCCATCTGATCTACCTCACGTTTGATGGAGCTTCCTCTGCATAGTTTCCCTTATGAGAAGCAAGATGTAGCCTCTCTTATAAGACTTTTGCTGGGGGGAACTCCTTTCACTTTTGAATGGTCCTATTTCCCAGCAAGTTTTTTCTTGATATCAATCCTAACTTCGCTTCTTTGAAACTTCTACCCATTGTTTTTTGTTCTAGCCACAAGGGCCAAGAACAAAACTAATAGCTCTTCCACATGATAATCCATCAAATAGCTTATACCCTCTAGGTCTTCTTCCCTCCAGGCTAAGCATCCCTTAGTTCTTCAACCAGTGCTTCTATGGCATGTTCTTGAGGTTTTTGATCATCAGGGCAGTCTTCTTCTTGATTCTCTCTGATTTGTCAGTGTCCCTAAAATGTGGTATCTCAGATAGTTCTCCAGATATGGAGTGACTAGGATAAAGTATAATTATTGCCTCTCTTACAGCATGGTGGTGCAGTGAATAGGGAGTTGGGATCAAAGCCTCACATCCGGCTCATCTTGAGATACCAGTCCACTAAAACTTCCAAATATCTTTTCATTTGAACTCTTATCTGAAAAGTTGAAATTTTGAACTCAAGTGTATTTTTTATTCATCTCTGTTAAATATCATCTTATTCTGTTTGACCCAGTTTTGTAACCATCATGATTGTTAGCTGTCCCTCCCAGCTTTGTTTTGTCTGCAAATTCAGTAAGTATATTATCCATGTCTTTAAGTCATTGATAAAAAATGTTAAAGAGCAGAGAGCCAAGAACAAATTCCCGATGGACTCCTCTAAAAACTTCTATTCAAGTTGACAATGTAGCAGTTCATGATTATTCTTTAGGTCAATCATTCAACTAGGTCCAAATCTACCTACCAATATTATCATCTAGGGAAAAGGAAGGGAACAAGCATTTATATAGTGCCTACCATGTGCCAGGAATTCTTCATAATTTTTACTAATGTTATCTTATTTAATAAGCACTTTTAAAAATTTTATCTCATTTAATCTTCACAACAATGCTGGGAGATAGATATTGTTACTATTTCCATTTTATAGCTTAGGAAACAGAGGCAGAAGATAAGTGTCTTGTTAGGAAGTTTCTGTTTCATTTGAACTCACATCTTCCTGACTCCAGATATCACCAGCTGCCTTTAACTACATTTTTCCATCTTTCCCCAGAATAGTAGCATGAAAAATCCAAGTCATGGTATAGTAGAAGAGCTTCAGATTTGGAGTTAGAGGCTCTGGATTCCAGCCTTGTTCTGCCACTTATTACCTGTGTCTCACAGGTATGAGCCACGTGCCCAGTCTTCAGGTCTCTGAAGTTCATTCAGCTGAGGAACTGTCTTCATGGACAATTTAGCAACACAGGATGGGTTAAAGATGAACCAAGTGTTTTTTAAAGTCAGAACTTGGGTTCCAGAGAATTTAAATAAGTTGTTCAATTGAGGTCACAGTTAGGAAGTAGCAGCATGTTGTAGTAGGTAGAGACTTGGAGTTCAGGTTAGAAAGATCTGGATGCAAATCCTGCCTCAGGCCAAACCCTTTCTCAGCCTCCATTTCCTCATTTGTAAAATGGGGGCATTAGTAGCAACCAGCTACTGCTTTGTGAGTGTTAAATAAGATAACATGTAAAGTACTTTGGAAACCTTAACGTGCAAAGTAAATACTATTTATTATTTTTATTATTAAAATAATTTACAGCAGCTTTCTCAAACTAATTCAGCCACAGAATACTTAAAATAATGAATATTAGATTCTTTGCAAATTTGAAAACATTATATAATATGCAGGTTTTTATTGTTGAATATGGAAGATGTAATCCAAACCCATAGCTTTTGATCCCAAATCAGACATTCTTTCCATTGCATCATGCCTTTGTAGGTGGTCTCAAGAGCTTCTTTTTTGGAATGATAGTGGAAGATGCACTTACCTGGAAAGGTATGGATTAGATAGATGTCTTCTGGAGTTCTCTTCCTGCTCAATGATGGCTCTAGCTATGGGATTTTGGAATGTCCAAGTGTGTCTTAAATAACCCCTAGCAACTTGACTGAAGCAACCAGATACTTCCCAAGACTCGCAGATCCTGTCTGCTAATGGTGACAGAGCGTCAGCCAGGGATGGTTGATAGGCTGGACCACTTTCATGAGCCCAGAAACTGTCACCATTTAAGTGAGGATCCAATGACTTATCTCTGGTTCAGAAGACAATGAGGATTAGAAGAAGTCATAGTCACTGAAAGTGAAAGATAAATTGAGGAGGGCCACATCTCCTCTCTGTGGCAGAAGCTCAGGAAAAAATAAAGCCAGAGCAAAACAGCTTAGAGAACAAACAGCGCAGGATGATAGAGTTTGTTGTCCTGCGCTCCAGGCAGGAGATAGAATTCTGTTCCTCAGTCATGGTGTCATTGGGAAGTACAAGACAGAGAGCTGACAGATGGAAGACTCCCCTTGATCAGGTGATGGACTGCTTTCTGCTCTTCCTTCTACTTATCCTGCCAGGCTGAGCTCACATTTTGCCTATCGTTCTACAGAGCTTACTTTTCCTGATTGTTCTAGTTTTTCCTGATTTTCAAATTTTGGGAATGTTTGTATTTTTTGCAAGTATGTAAAAAAGTCAATATAGTGGGGGCAGCTAGGTGATGCAGTGGATAGAGCACTGGCCCTGGAATCAGGAGGATTTGAATTAAAATCTGGCCTCATAATTTTGGGCAAGTCACTTAAATTCTTTTGCTTCCAGAAAAAAAAAAGTTCAACACAGTTTAATGGTTAGAAAGCTTATTCTGGAGCTAGGAAGACATGAGTTCAAGTCTTACCTAGGATATATTCTGGCTACATGACTATGGTCAAATTCTCTAACTTCTCAGTGCTTTAGGTGTCTGTCTTTAAATGGAAGGGGATTTGCTAGCCTGCATTAGTAGAGAGAGTCTGAGTAGAGAGAGTCTGAAATTATAAACTTTTCAAGCTTAATAATTCTACACTTTTGTGTAGTATTCTGAAATTATTTCATTTGTATATTTTTCTTCCCAAATAATCTTTAAGTTCCTTGAAGGCAGGAATCATGTATTGTGCCTGTTTGTGACTCTGTTGGTATTGGATAGTGGGTCTGACTATAACTAGGAAATTTTAATCTGTGGTTAAAAACAATTGCAGGGGTTGAGGGAAGTCAGTAGGGAAGGGATGCCATAAAGAAGACACAGGGGACAGTCTGAATGCATTGCAGACTATTCCTAGGCCTTTACCTATAGAGGGAAATGGAGGGAGGTGGCACTTAGGGAAAAGAATGCTATCTTGATAGAGCCCTAGGTGATGCCTTGTACTGTGGCAGGGAGGATGATGATAGACCAAGAGGAGCCTGGGAATGGCAGCTGCTGTGTGAGGGAAATGCACCCTTTTATGGTCGAATTATCCTCTCCTCCCCTTTTATCTCCCATTACTTCAAGTGTACTGGTACTCTGGGGATGAAATATCATTTGCCCCATGCCAGTTATACCTGTGGGAGTCAGAATTTTGAAAATGTTTTTGCCCAACTGGCTGATAGAAAAGTTTGTGAATCTGATTATTGCTAAATTATAAACTAGAACTTAAAGCTAGTTGAGCAACTTGAGAAGAAAAACCTAATGATAAAGAAAGACCAAGAAGCAGATGCCCTAAATAACCCTGTCTGCAGCTACAGGTGAACAGCTGTTGTCCCAGAACCATGTTCTAAGCTAAGGGGCTTTAGAGCTCAGGTGTATGCCTAGAATCATGTTCTAAAATACATAATTAAGACTTCTTGACTCTGTAGGTGGTCTCAGAGAAGCAAGCAGCTAGTGCAAAACCTAAAGAAGGAACCCAGATAGATGATCGTAGAATGAGCTGGAGGTCTAGGACTACATTGTAAAGGATCATGTCACCTAGTTGTAGGAGAAATCTGGGGAAAACATCATTCCAAAAAGTAAAACAAAAAACTTTGGGGTCCCTGTAGTCATCAGTCATTTTACCATTTAGAACTGAGGCAGGGAGCCTCTTGAACCTGAAGAGACCTGGAAGAAGGAGACAAGCATTTATTAAGAGCTTCTTACATGCCAGGCTAGTGCTATGTCCTTAACAAGTCTTAGGAAACTCTATTATCAGCTCTATTTTACAGATGAGAAAACTGAGGCAAGCAGAAATTAAATGGCCAGATTTGAACTCCAGGCCTAGTGCTCTGTCCACTTCATGACCCAGCTGATTCTATGTGATCTGTTGTTCATAGCACTTTTATATTTCTAATATGTAATTGCCATAGGCTAATTTTCATTTTTATTGCATTATTATCATAATTATTCATTATAATCATGTGCCTTGTCTTCTGTACTAGATTGTAAGCTCCTTTAGGAGAAGCCATGAACTTTAGTGGAAAGAGCATGGGAATTGGACTGAAGAGATTGCGTGTGGTTCATGGATAAGTCACTAATAAATCTTTCGGTTTTCTTATCTGTTAAATGGACATAATAATCATTCTGCTACCTTATAGGATTGTTGTGATGAAAGTGCTTCATAAACCTTGAAAGCCTAGAAAAAGATATTTTTCTTTTTCTGCCTCTCCTGGTGCCTGACACAATGCTTCACTTCTGGAAGAAAAGCAAAGACATTGATGAGTGAATGTAGTAGTTATTGCTTGTGAATATACTGTACAAAGAATATGATGGGGGCAACTAGGTGGCACAGTGCATAGGGCACCATCCCTGAAGTCAGGAGGACCTGAGTTCAAATCTGCCCTCAGACACTTAATACTTCTTAGCTGTGTGACCCTAGGTAAGTCACTTAACCTCAATTGCCTTAGCAAAAAAGGAAAAAAAAAAAGAATATGATGTCATTACATATATATGTGCTGAAATATTGCACACTTAGATTTGTATATGACAATTTATCCTATACGTCTGCAGATTTTGGCCAAATAATCAAGCATTGTGCTTTTGTAACTGTAGAATTCCCATGTCTTGGGAAATATTCCTGTTTTTGTCCTTTGTTCTCAGAGAGGACCATGACACTGGGGAAGTGATGTTATGACATCCAAGTAAATTGGATATAAGTGAGGAAGGGCTGTGTGAGATCCCCTGTCTTAGCTTTCTCTCCAGAGCATCTGGATCCAGTGGCCAGATAGAGATCAGGACGACTGGAGATGGCGCTGGATGCTTCCGGAGGGCTTGGCCTTTTTACACTAAGGTAAGGACTCAGTTAGAGGCAACTGCCCATTCAGTGATTAAGGCTAAGTAAGAAAGAAACTGGCCCTGATTGCCTCAAAGTGAGTGTAAATAGTAATTGTTTCTATTTTGACTAGAAACCCAGAGAATCTTTCCCTCCCAGATTCATTCCTTTTTATTTTTATTTATTTTTGTGTAAACAAAAAAGGCCATTCTTTGCCTCATTTGTTGTTTTTTTTTACTTAGCTTTAAACACTGATACCACAGTCAAACTGAAACCTATTAAAGACCTTAATTTAAAAAGGCTAGGGTCTCCCATTGTATACAGAGCCATCTCCAGTTGTCTTGACATTTGAAAATGTAGTCGTGAAATACAGTCATAGAAAGAAAAGATTCTCTCTAACAGTCAGCTGGGCATGGGTGTCTTGAGTGAGGTAGGAGTGAGGGGATTTAAGATCCCATCCATGTTTTAGGAAAGATCACTTTCTCTTGTGGGTTTTTCAGAACTGTCCCAAGGCCTTATAAATCTGTGAAGGGCACAAGAAAATATTGGATAGGGTCAACTACATGTGTTTATGATAAATAAAATTAGATCAGGCAGATATAGTCTTTAACAGAATGAAAGCATATGATTAGAAATAGGTTCCTGTTGTATCCCTCTGAAGTAAGGACCAAAGTAAAACTCACTTTTCCTCCAAAAACCACCCACCCTCTTAACTTCCATATTTCTGTCTAGCATGCCATCTTTTAATCACTCAGATGATTTGAACCTTTTTTTTGCCTTAATCTCCCTTAGTCAATTGCTAAATCTGATTTTTTCTTTCTTTGTGACATCTCTTACAACAATCCTATTCTCTCTATTCAAATGGCTAATTGTCTTGTTCAGGCTGTCATCACCTCTCTCCTGGACTACTTCAATAGAATCCTAGTTGGACTCCCTTCCTCAAAGACTTGAGTGTTTCTCTATTCTAATGGATCCTCCATAAAACTGCCAAATTGATATTCTTGAAGCACAGATTCTGACCCTATTATTCCCCTGCTCAAAAATCTTCAGTGGCTCCCTATTGCCTCTGAAATAAATAAAAAAAAATAATAAATTCTCCTGTTTTAATAATGTTGAAACTGTGTTTCACCATTTGTTTCCAGTCTATTCCTATAGTTATTTTAAATACAGACTACAGACTGACTTCATAATTCCTTTCTTCACACATTCTATATTCCAGCCAAACTAGATTGCTTGCTATTCCATTTCCCATACGTGGTATTTCATCCCCCTCCCTGTCTTTGAACAGGCTGTCCTTTATAGCTTCAATGATTTCCTTCCCTTCCTCTTCTTTTTTGAAATCTGTTGCTCCCTCTACAAGTGCCTCCATGAAGGCTTTCCTGATTGCCAAGTTGTTTGTGGCCCCCCACCTTAAATCGCTGTTTATGTATTTGAGTGCAAGATATTTTCTCTTGTACAATGTAAGCTGCCTCAGGATATGTTTCTGGGTAAGTTTGTGCCCGGAATGGGTTGGCCCTGCTTTAGCCACAGAAGTAGTTGAATTGTGAGCAGCTGGGGCACATTTTTTATCCTAGTCCCAACAAGTAACCATGTAGCTTTGGAGGAATTCTGAGAAGGGCTTCAAGCTTCAGGGAGGGAGCCTGGTATGTAGAAAGCATGATGGAATGGGTGACTCAGGTTCAAGTCCTGACTCCAATGCTTACTAGTGCCGTTATTGGTAAATTATGTAAGCTCTCTGATTGCTTCCTCAATGTGTGGATTATATTACCTACCTTACAGGTTTGTTGAAGGAAAGTTTGGTGTAAACCCTTTAGTGCTATATGTTATAATAATTAGGTGGGTAGAAAGCCTCTGGGATGCCCCACTTTCTGCCCTCACTGTTTATTTTAAAGCTATTGTGATGGGATATTTCCTTAGAAGTTCTCTCAAGGAAAAAAAAAGCACAACATACCATCTTCTTTGTTCCCAAGCTCTTGGGGGGGGGGCACATTTTCTCCTATCTTACCTTGGTTTCTACAGCGAATGATCTTACTTTTGACCTAGTTTTTCCATAGCATTAGTGCCACCAAGTTTATGTCCAGATGTGACATGATTACCAGGTGGGTCTTTGTTTCAGCTCAGCTGGCCTGGATCCTGAATGTCACTCTCAAAATTCACTCCTTTCTTCTTGGGGCACTGATGTTGATCTGAGTGCAGAACGGAATACTGGGATATTGGAACAGTGCAAGACTCACCCTCCTGACCTTTACAAACTCATGGTGTTGGAGTTTCTTAACAGTGGTATGTTGGCTAATGTTTTATAACTGGCTCTCCAAAAACATGTATACACAGCACAATTTATGTTTAACCTGTATTATTAATGTTTTCATCACTCTCTTAAATTTAGATAATAAAAAATAATAAACCAAGTCCTAACTTATAGCATTTACTGATTTTTGAAAGATAAATATTTATGCTGAAAATTTAACAACTGACTTTGAACTTATACAAGCAGCTCTCAGTATCCCTCTATTTTCTTTTTTTATTGTAGCTTTTTATTTACAAGATATATGCATGGGTAATTTTTCAGCATTGACCCTTGCAAAACCTTCTTTTCCAACTTTTCCTCTCCTTCACCCCAAACCCTTCCCCCAGATGGCAGGTTGACCAATATATGTTAAATATGTTAAAGTATATGTTAAATACAATATATGTATACATATCCATAGTTATTTTGCTGCATAAGAAGAATTGGACTTTGAAATAATGTACAATTAACCTGTGAAGGAAATAAAAAATTCAAGTGGAAAAGACAGAGGAATTGGAAATGTTATGTAATGGTTCACACTCATTTCCTAGAGTTCTTTCTCTGGGTGTAGCTGATTCTCTTCATTATTGAACAAATGGAACTGATTTGGTTCATCTCATTGTTGAAGAGAGCCATGTCCATCAGAATTGATCATCATATAGTATTGTTGTTGAAGTATATAATGATCTCCTGGTCCTGCTCATTTCACTCAGCATCAGTTCATGTAAGTCTCTCTAGGCCTTTCTGAAATCTTCCTGCTGGTCATTTCTTAAGTGTCCCTCTATTTTCTAACATCCAGAATGGGGGCAGGGGAATCCACTGAAGCAATTGAAGGACTGAGACATTTTTCATGTATTGACCAAGGCCTCCTCTTTTACAATATTATTTCTCACTGGCTGCCATCTGTGAAAAAGTCAAAACAAGATCAGAGCAACTGAGAAAAACATTTAGAATTTATTTTAATCTATAACTAGGTGATTCTTATCATGCTGGGATTTTTTTTCACTATTAATATAGAGTATCTGGTCTAGCTTTAAGGCAGTGATGAGACTTTGAAAGCATAAGATCTGGTTTCGAGTTCCAATTCAACTACTTACTAGATTGAGTGACCATGGGAAAGTCTATTTTCCTGTTCTAAATTCTATTTACCAATGATTACAAGATTTCTGGAGAGCTAAGCAAAGGAGAAGGAAAAGAATGGCTATCTATATCCTTGGTGAGAAGATGAGAGGGCACTGTGGCAAATAGCAGGCTCCTTATGACAAAAGCTTTTCTGTAAGACCTTTAAGGAATTTGTAGGTTTCTCAAGCCTCCCATTCATGTCAACTCTTTCTTTTTCCCCTCTTTTCCCCTTTATTTAATATCCAAATAACATACTCTAGTGTTAAACTGTTGTGTGCTAATGAGTTCATGTGTGAATCTTGTCCTGACCAATAGTTGTCTAAAATGGAGTAGGCTACCTTGAAAAATATGGGCACTTAGGTTGCGCCCTGGAGTAAGGATGACTCATCTTTCTGAATTCAAATCTGACATCAGACATTGACTGTGTTATTCTAGGCAAGACATTTAACTTTGTTTGTCTCAGTTTCCTCGTCTATAAAATGAGTTGGAGAAGGAAATGGCGAACCACTCCTATCTTTGCCAAGAAAGCTTCAAATGGAATTCAAAATTGCAAGTGAATCCCCCATCATTAGAGGTCTTGGAGGAGAATCAGTAACATTGTAGAGGGATTTTTTGCTCAGGTACAATTTAATCAAAGTGGCCTTTGAGATACTTTCCAACCCTAAGATTTTATGAGTTGTAAGTTCCTTGAGGACAGGAACTATGTATTCACTGGCTAATTGATAGATACATAACTGACTTCCTATTGATGAGTAGTGCATGAGAGAAAAATATTATTCAGTGCCCCAGGAATTTATGTTTGTACTTCACACTTACAATAAACAATTTTTTCATTCTGATTTCCTCAGTTCCGGTATTTCTAACCCCATTTTATAGATGAGGAAAGAGGCTCAGAAAGCTTAAGATAATGAGCAAGTCATTTAATCTCCTTGGGCCTCAGTTTTCATGTCTGTAAAATAGGGGAGTATCTGACTCTCTGAAGTCCCTTTCAGCTCCACTGTAATCCTGTGATTTAAAGACATTTTCCCAGGGAGACACAGTGGCAGAGCTGGGATCTGAATTTGATTTCAGGCTCAGAATTCTTTCCTCTATACCATACTACCCTTTAGGTCTTGGACAAAGTAGATTGTTATTGCCAAGTCAAGAGACAGAATAGGACGAGCTCTTCTCCTCCTTCTTCCATTAATAATTTCTCAGTCCTCCCATCCCAGCCTTGTTTCCAGTGTCTCCTAGCAGATTCCCCCTCACACCAGGGTGGGTTATTATTAGCTTGGGCCTGAGTGAAAGGTCTTGAATGGGGGAAGCTTGGCTTCTACGTGACATTGTGGCCAAGCTAGAAAGCAAATGATTCATTACGGTTACAAGGCATGTTCTAATTTCATATAACGAAATAAATGACAGAAGTATTTTGGGCACCACTGCTCATAGATAGCATTGTTTCGTGACTGCATCTCACAAGAGTTTTCCAGAAAAATTAGAGCAGCCATTGTACTGGGAGATTAGGTTCTGCCGGAGGTTTGTGGTGATGGCAGGAGAAGTGACCCGGGGAGAGGGAATGAAGCTGTGGCCACCGCTGCAGCTGCAAGAGCCAAGAAAAAAGCTTTTGCTCCTGGGAAGCCAGTGTAGTGGGGTGGTGGCTGGGGGTGGCTGGTTATCAAGGAGAAATTCTTATTTTAAAGCTTTCTTTGCTGTGAACTGGCCCAGCCCGTCTGTAAAACTATTTGGAATTTTGTGAGAAAAGAATTGTTCATATCTTTTGACTTGGCCCTCCTACTACTGTACATATATCCCCTAGGGAGGTCAAAGACAGAAAGAAAGGTCCCATATATACCAAAATAGTTTTGTCATAACAAAAAAACTGGAAAGAAAGTGGGTGCTATTTGACTGGGCAGGAGTAGAACAAATGGAATTGAATACTATTATGCCACAAGAGACCACCTGTGTCAGGATTTTGGAGAAATGAGAAATCTTGCATAAATGGATGCAGAGTGAAGTATGCAGACTCTAAAGAATGATTTACACAATGATTACTGAGGGGAAGAACACCAAAAAGGCAGCTGAACTCTCTTGTCCCAAAAAGTAGATGATGATGATGATGATGATGATGATGATGATGATGATGATGATATTAGCAATTTTACAGCATCTACTATATGCCAGACATGTGCTAAATGCTTTACAAATATTATCTCACTTGATCCTCACAACAACCCTGGAAACAAGTGCTATTATTATCCCCATTTTAGAGGAAACTAAGGCAAACAGGTTAAGTGACTTGCCCAAATCCATGAATCATGAGAAAGTCTATTTTTTTTCTTTTTCTAAGACTTATTTTTCTTACCTATAAGATGAACTAGTAAGTGTCTGAGGCTATATTTTAACTTAGATATACCTGATTCCAGGTTAGATGATGAAATACATGAATTTCTTCTTTAATGACAGCTGGGGTTACATGTGTGAAATAATGCTTAGCTATTAAGTAGTCACTACCTTGGTTGATTTGACCCATCCTTTTTTTATTTTATTGTAGTCCTTGGCACATAGTAGGTGCTTAATAAATGCTTTTTGGTGGGAAGGTGAGGCAATTGGGGTTAAGTGATTTGCCCAGGTTCATATGTTTAGTAAGTATCGAGTATTTGGGACCAGGTTTGAACTCAAATCTTCCTGACTCCAGAGCTCTGTTTGTTCCCTGCACCACCTAGCTGTTGCAATAAATGCTTATTGAATACATTAAATTGGATCTTTTTAAAAGAAAGTTTAATGGGGAGAGAATGCATCAGAAAATGACAGAGATCTACAAAACAAAAGACATTAATAAATATCAAAAGTGAGGCAGCCGATCATAGAGCATGGGGGCTGGTCTGAGTCAGGAAGGTCCATAGTTTGGCAATCTGCTGCATATTGTGTGACTGGGCAAATCACATAAATTCTTAATGCTTCAGGTAATGTTCTAAGCCTATAATTTGCAGAATAGTTGCTAATCTGCATCTGTAGTAGATTTTCTTTACCTAGAATTTTCTATCCCAATGAAGTTCCATGTCTGTGCTCCATTTTTGCCCCTCCTAGCTCTCCTATTTCTGTAATTTTATTCCCCCTCTGCCTGTGACTACTATTGCTTTTTCAGTCTGTCTTCTCATCCTCTCCTACCCGACATGTCCATGCCTTCTTTTGCTTTGCTATACTCCTCAGCTAGCATGTCTCTCCTTCCTCTTTCCTCTCTACCTGTACAAATCTGTCTAGTCCTATGTTTCTGTTCACTTTCTCCAGGAAGGCCCACATCTCTCTTCTATGAGCTGCTATAAAAACTTAATAGTCTAATGAATCCTTTTGCACTTGATTAGATACTGTCTAATATTCTTTCCTATGGTTTCATGAGTACTGACTAATTCTGCATCTTTGCACACCCTCAATTATACTATAAACTTCTCCAAAGTGAAGAAAATATTTATTTTACTTATTTTACTTATTCCATATGGCAATTAGTACAGGGAATGGAATAAAGGATTGAATTTCTTATGGAACAAAGGATTGAATTTCTTTTCATTCACATCCTTCAATGGCTATTGGTTGAATGACTACTATGCTTGAGTACTTACATTGGAGAACATTATGGTAGATAATAAGGATGCATGATGTTGAATGACTAAGAGAAATCTTCCCATTTGGTAAATCGTGTGTGTGTGTGTGTGTGTGTGTGTGTGTGTGTGTGTGTGTGTGTGTGTGTGTATGTAGAAAAACTGGGACTATAAATAGCTGGTACAAAGTCTTTATTTTTCTGACTCTTGGCCACCTACTGTCCTATTCTCTCCCATTCAGAATCATAAAAAAGTCAGACGTTAGAAGGGACCTCATCTGGTCTAACCTGTTCATAAACAAATAACCTTTCTATAGTAAACATAGTAACTGATCATTTGATCTTTGCTTGAAGACCTCCAATGAGGGAAAGCCATCATTTTCCCTAGGAAACACAATTCACTGATTCTGCTCAATTTGTCTTCTAGACTCAATTTATATTTAAAACTTCATTCCCTTAATATGAGAAGCACTTGAAATTTTATCTTCTTCAGGAAGCTTTTCCTGATTGATTGGATGAGAGGAGTAAATTCCTTTTCTTTATTATCAGGAGCAAATTCCTTTTCTTTACTATCTTGTAATATGTCACCCTCTCACTTTTAGAAAAAAAATGATATTTTACAGATCACATTTTATTCACTGGACTCCATGACCTTTGAACCTGATTTAGATTATGAGCTTCTAAGGGACAAGTTTTGTGAGTATCACCTCCTTGTGTACTCCACTATCCATAGGCAAGGGCTGAGAAAATGTTTCATTGGTACTCTTGAAAATATATCATCTCTCAGCTGGGTTCACTGACTCCTGCTCTTCTCTGCCTCCATTCTTTGTTTATATTTTGTCTATTCAACAAGCATTTACTGAGTAGCCACTATTAACCATTCATTCATTAATCATTCATTCAAAAAAATCTACTATTAAGTATTTGCTATTAGCGCAGTCCTGCTCTAGATACTTTGGGGGATATATAGATGAACAAGATATGCTCTCTTTCCTTAAAGAGCTTCTAATCTTGTAGAGAAACTCACTTATGTACAATACTAAGTAGTGGGGTGGGACCTAGTTTTACTATACTATTATGGTTGATCTAGTTAAAAATGAGAGGCTGGAGAATGCTTATGTCGATGAGAAAATAGTGGTGTAAATGATAGCATTCCATTCCATTCTCCCACTTAGAAGGCATTCTTTTTCCCTTTTTGTCTGTCCTTACCTATGCATCAATCAAGGCCCAGATCAAGTCCCATTTTTTCTAGAAGTATTTCTTATCTACTCCAGGCCACAGTGATTTCTCCTCTCTTTGAGATGTGACCACACATCATCTATGCCATTTGTTTATGTTCTACTATATTGTTCCCTCTTTTTGTAATATGAGTCTCAATTTCCCATCTAGATTATAACCCTTTCAGGGAAGGGACCATATCTTCTTCTCATATCTTCCCCTTTGCCTCTATATAGTACTGCTCTGTGTCCATGGAAGGTATCTTTAAGCACTTGTTCAATTTGCAACACTGGTGGGGGGTAGGGATGAACTGTTATAACTAGATCTTGATCAAGAGAACACAATTTTGAACTTTTTGAGAACTCAAAATCCATCCCCATCATTTTCTAAGGGAGGGTTCTGAGACCCAGAGAAGGAAGATGACTTGCCCAATGTTATACAAGGAGTAACTAGCACATCTAGCAAGTCCAAGGAATATACAATTAATCAAGTGCTTCCCCAACAGATGTTTTCTTCCTAATACACTTTGCAAGTGTCAGTCTAGTTCCTTATATCTCTCTCAGAGCACCTACTGTTGACTCCTTGGCTCTAAACTTTTGTGCATGGTACTACTTTTCTCTCCTTAGGTTGAAGCTTGGTGTAGATTGTTCAATGAGGTCATGGTTTATCTTTCATCTGTCTTAGGAAAACTCCTTCCCACAATTCTGCTTCCCATTAAGATTTCCTTAATATTTGCATATGGTCATTCTTGTAAAGTTCTTTTATAAGACTATTAGAAATAATAATAACATCCATGAGCCTGATATACACATCTCTAATCTGTATGCTCCCTCCTTAAACCAGGTATTGGGATCAAGTCTGGAAGACTAGTTTCCTCTTCTATCCCTTTCCTGCTCCCACCATTCCCAGTAGGGAACTGGCATGGAGGTTTATGCAGGGTTTTTTTTAATTCACAGAACAATACTGTCCATGTGTCTGTCTTAAATTATAACCACCCAAACAGCAGGGACCAGATTGTCCAGTTCTTTCTGAAATGGAGCCATGAGCCATTAGGCACATCATTAAATGCTTTTTGATTATGATGACTTCAAGACCTGCCCCCCACATACAACTCCAAAGGGCCTGTTTCCTTACTTTGGGTTATTAGGAAAATAACAAAAAGGTCAGAGTTTGACGTGATATCTCCCTGATGACATTGTCACATCACCTTGGGATGAACCATATTAAAGGAAGATTTAAATGCAGGAGGAACCACCCATATGTTTCCAAACCTTACTGAGTTTAAAAAAGGGGGAGGAAAAATAACCTTACTGGAAATCTATGCTTTCCTCTCCACTAAAAAGCAAATGCAATTCCATGGAGCATGATAAGTAGCTCTGGTTATTTCTTGGTCATTAATTTATGATCTTGAGTTGTTGTTGCCAGGACTGGGGGATGGATGAGGAAGCTGTTCCTGCTCTCCCCACTACTCCTATCAGATGGCTTGGTTGTGTTGTTTCTTGAGGATGGCTTCTGCTTCCTTTTTAAACACAGAATGAACCTCATTGTTAAATTAAAGCCATTTCTTCCTTAACAAATCATTTGCAAGTTTCTGTCTGTGACTGAAAGCACTCCATGCATCTGCACCCAAATGCCACTTACAAGCGAATTAAACCCATCTGATGGTACTCGGACCCAGATGTACAGAATGGAATCTTTTTTCACGATGTACTTCATTTGTGCTCTGGTATGTAAGATAAAAGTAATAGAAGAGGAGGATAAAATTCAAGGGCAATTTCAGTTCTGGATGTTTAACCAGGAGAGCAGAAATCAGAATCGCTGGACCAAAGAATTTTCGTTCCTGTAATATTTGCACACAGAATGGTTTCAGGCTTAAAAAATACACATTAACAGGCTGTGCCAATCACAGGTACTTGTAATTAGGTGCTGACTTGGAATGGACACAAAACTTTTTTTGTAGTATTCAATTTGTGCTAACACTTTGCTTTAATTGGGGTGAGAAGAAAGGCCACTAAATACCTTGGTCCCCACTCAGAGGCTTAAAAGTGGCATCCATATCTTGCTGTTGATGGATCACTTACCCACCATGAATCTCAGAGCACAGTCAATGCAGAGTCCCATAACATCCTCAAGAGAAGAAATGTTAAGTGTGTGACTATGAGAGACACTGTCTTGAATGAAATTTAATCTGGGCAGAATGGGGGCAATAACTTCCTTCCTTTCACCCTCCTTCCAAAATAGTATCCACTTATGTGAATAAAGACCCTAGGTATCAAGAAATAGGCAGCAGAGTCTGAAAGGGCAAAGTTTCTGGGAGTGGTAGGTGGGAAGAGACATAACCTTTGAATGAGGGGACTGACTGTGTCTTTCAATGACCTACTATCCATTATATTACAGAGGATATGGTTCAGGGGGGCACATTCCTTACTAGAGCCCATAGTGGGATCCAACTTGGAAACATAAGTCTTTCTGGAAGTTTGTCTAAGAAAAGACAGTGCTCAGGGCAATTGCTCCCTCCTCTTTTCCTTTCCTTGTCTGCCAATCCATGCTAAGTTTTCGTCGATGAGCATCAAGTTCTTAGAGGGTGACCGAAGACATTTTGCTGCTTTAATGAGAGCCAAGTGGTGACATTTCCCCCCTACTTAAATAGGCTGGGAGAGAAGGGGGTTGGGAAAGAGATAAGGGAAGAGCCTTAGATTGGTTTCGTGACACATGGATTGTCCTGTGTTGTTCATTCCCCCCAGAGATCAGAATTTGTAATGTTATGATTCGTATCCTTGAAAATGACATTCAGATAAAGCTGTGCTGGGGCTGTACTCTTTTCCATGGGGAGAACTGTGTTACTGGTCTGACAACTTACAGCTGTTGGTGGCTTCTAACCTAGTACTCGAACCTGCGCTCTTCTCTCCTTCCCTTCTTCCAACTGGAATTGATCAAAAGTGGCCTTCCGCATACTAAGGATGTCACTGACTTACATCATCTTCTTCCCAACATCCCTCCCCCCATCTCTTCAGCCCATCTTCTACACTTGTGCTGTTTATCTGATGAATTCAAAGGCATTTCTTTAGGAGGACAAGGAAGCGCCATTCTTTGATGGAGATGGACTAAGTAGTATGGAAAGAGAAGGTGGTTTAAATGCCCTTTACCCTGCTTTAATTAAATAAGACCAGATGTATTAGTTGAGTGTTTGCTGTACTTGGCTTTCTTATTTCCCAAAACTGAAATACTGTTATTTTTCTGTCCCTGGTGTTCCCCTTTCCTTCTCTATAGCTCACGGTTGTGGGGAATAAAATTTTCCCCTTCACCATTTCCTCACTCATTCTAGGATTCTTCATTTTTCCCTCTAGTTGGAGAATGCCCATTCTTTCCATAATTTGTTATCTTACCAGGATAGATGGAAGGATGAACTAGAAAATGGCTGCCAAGGTCCTTTCTAATCTGAGATTTGATGACTAATTTCCAAATAGTTTAGAATATAGAATGTTAGAGATGAAAGGAATTTCAATGATTTTACAGATGAGAGAATTAAAGCTAAAAGTGAAATGATAATTTGTCAATGTAATTTGTTCATGCAGATCTGCCTTGAACACAATAATTGGACAAATTCAGTAGGTATTAAGCACCAAGTATATACAGAGAAAGTATTTTAGACTTACACTGTATGGCTCTTTTTATTGGATTCTGCTTCTCAAACAGTTTTTCCCATGGATTCCAATTAGGTTTAGATCTTGCTCTTCCCCTCCCTTGTAAAAAAAAAATGGACTATTGGTGAGTCACCTGCCCTTATGAATCCCAAGAGTCAGGGATGAAATTTTCCTATTAATGGAAAAAAGGTTAGTGTGTGGACTTTGGGACCTTGTAGGCCCTCATATACCTATCTATCGATAACAGTAATGATTGGATGAAGGGAATGACTCCCTGAGTAGTAAAATAGCCTTTCAAATGCTGACTTATTTATTGGTCAGCCAATAAAGGATTAGTGCCTAATTGAACCTAAATAAAGGGTAATATATGTAGGAATGGAAAAATGTCATCCTTTTGCATCATGCTAATAATTTTTCTGTAATTTGGCTGCTGGACATCAATGCTATCCAGAAAGGACTCTGGACCTCCAAAGAATGGAAGCCTCTCAACCCTTTTGTTCAGAGGAACAAATTCATTTGTTCAATAAGCCAGGGTGTGATGTAGTAGAAAGAACATTGGATTTAGAGTCAGAGAACTGATTTGAGTCCTGGTGCAGAAGAAAGAATCCTGAGTCTGAAGTCAGAAAAATTTCACTTCTATCCTGCCTCTGATGATTACAGATAAAGTAACCTGGCCAAGTCATTTAACTTTCCTAGATCTTATTTATCTTATCCATATAATAGGAAGGTTAGTCTAGATGGTATTTGAGATCACTTCTAGCTCTAGTATTGTGGTTATTCCTGGCAAACCTCAGCTTTATCACCTGTAAAAGAAGGATAATAACAATTATACTGTCTGTCTCTTGTCTGAAAAAAATGCTTTGTAAACTGTCAAATACTCACTCTGACAGTGATTCCCAAGGTGTTGGTGGAACATGGCAATGTATTCTAATATTCAGGAGATCTTCAGCAGATGGAAGATAGAAGATCTCCCCTGAAGGTATTCATCTAGGATACAGAAGACATAGACATAGGAGTCTGATCTAGGCTCTGCCAATAACCGACTATAGAATCATGGACAAATCATAGACAAATCACTTAGCCTCTTATATTCATTTTCTGTAAAATAGTTGTTCTTACCTTTACCTTTAGTTAATCTTCCTCTTGGTTAGAGTCTTCTTGAAATAACTTTCTATAACTGTATATTATTGAAATAACTTTGCATAGCTTTACATTATTTAAATAACTCTGTATAACTGTATATAATTGAAACAAACTTGTATAACTGTATATAATTAGAAATATACTTATCTCTAGTAGTGTAGAAGCTCACTGGGGGCAGAGGCATTTTGATTCTTTGTTTCCCCATTGCCTTGTACATAGTAGGTTCTTGATAAATGTTAGTTAATTGAATTTCTAAGTTTTTTTTTTCAATTCAACCTCTACAACATATCTGGAATCCGTTCTTTCTTTCTTTCTTTCTTTCTTTCTTTCTTTCTTTCTTTCTTTCTTTCTTTCTTTCTTTCTTTCTTTCTTTCTTTCTTTCTTTCTTTCTTTCTTTCTTTCCTTCTTTCTTTTTTTTTTACTATTCACTAGACTACTGATGCTAATTATTCCCCATTTGAACTATTACAACAGCCCCTTAATTAGGCTTCCAGTTATTTGCCTTTCCAATCTGTTGTCCATTTTGTTGCTAAAATAAAGAATAGTTCTGACCATATCAATCCCTTGCTGTTCCTGTTATTATTCTGCATTAGGTACAATGGATCATGTACATTAAAACAAATAATCCACTTAATAAAAATATATTCAAATATCATCCCTTCCTCCAACCAACAGTAAAAGCAATTCCTAAGGCAGTTAAAAAGAAATTTAGGGAGATAAAAGCCACAGTCAAGAAGGTTAAAAGCAGTTGGCAAGGAGGTTTCCTAGGATTCAGGAACTCCTTATTCAAGTCTTAAAAATGACTTTCATATGCTTCTTTAGTAAAGACCCACAGAAAAGGGTCCTAGATCAATGTTCTTTGAAGCCAACTTAATCCTAATAGCCACAGTTCTGCATCATTACTTTCTGACTCACAATAGTACTGACTTGTATTGTCATGTGCCTCTGCTATTCCATAATTCCTCTGCCCTATATTACCTCCTCAAAAAACTTCAGAGGCTTCTTATTGACTCTAGAACAACAAACAAACTTGTTCACCATTTAAACTGCTATCCAAACTGTTTTCTGACTACCATTCTTAAGTGACAATATTAATATTTTTGTTGTTGTTTAGTTGTTCAGTTGTGTCCAATTCTATGTGATCCCATGGACAAACCATGGAGTCTTCTTGGCAGAGATAATGAAATAGTTGTATATTTCCAGTATGTCTCCATTTTACAGTTGAGGAGCTGAGGCAAATAGGACTTAAATGATTTGCTCAGAGTCACCCAGACAACAATCTCTCATCAATCCCAAATTGATCACATTATTAAGTTTTAACAAATCTAATTTACTTGATGTTCCTTAAATTTGGTACTATATCTCTCAATTCTGTGCCTTCACACAGGTGATCTCTTATGACTGGTTAGTACTCCATCTTTATTTTCATCTCTTAGAAATCCTAATTTCAAACAAGTCTTAGCTCATTGGCCACTTTCTGTAAGAAACCTTTCCAGATTCTCGTTAGCTACTTAAGACTCTCTCACTCTTTAGGTTACCTGCATGTACATGTTTACATATTATGTATCAATCTTTCTTTCCACTTTCACTCTCTACTCCTAATCCCCACTAAAATATAAACTCCTCAAGGAGGGTTTATTTTTCATTTTATCTTTGGGTATACTATCACCCAGCAAAATTCCTTATATATAGATTATATTATTTTATATTTAATATATAATATACTTAATATGTTTTATATATGTAAAATCAATGCTTTTTTGGGTTGAATTAGATAATTTTACCCACCTCATAATGGCAGCTAGGTGGCACAATGGGTAGAACATTGAGCTTGAAATTAGAAAGTCTTCATGAGTATAAATCCAGTTTCAGATATTAGCTTTGTGAAAGTCACTTAATCCTGTTTGCCCCACTTCTTCATCTATAAAATGAACTGGAGAAGAAAATGGCAAAGCAACATCAGTATCTTTCCCAAGAAAACCCAAAATCGGATCACAGAGTTGGACATATCTGAAATGATTGAACAACACCCCACATAAGGTTGTTTGAGGATAACATGAGAGAATACACACATACACGTGTTTTGAACAAATTAGAAATATTAGACAAAGAAAGCTATTTCTTCATTTATAAAATGGGAATAACAGCAGCACCTACCTCCCAGAGTTGTTGTGAGACTAAAATGAGATGGTATTTGTAAAACATTTAGCACAGTGCTTGGCAGTAAGTGCTTAAATATTTCTTAAATCTGAATTTCATGTATCATAACTCCCATTCTATCACAGTTCTTCCTGTAGGTTTTACCAGTTTGGTATGACCTACATAGTTTTAGAAACACTAATTTGGGAAGAGTTATAGAACAAATGTCTTTTTTTGTGGGGTATTGTTCATTGGCATAGTAGATAGAATGGGAGACCTAAGTCAGGGAGATCTGAGTTTGAATACTTTATTAGACTATGTTGACAAATGGTCAAGACACTTTTTAATCTCTGTGTGTCTCAGTTTCTTCATCTGTAAAATAATAACACTTCCTCAACATCAGCCAGAACTGTTGTGAGCTGGGAAGTAGTGGGGCAGACTTGGGGAGCTGGGGTTAACTTTGCTCCTAATGAGAGGAGCCTGAAACGCTTTCTCACTCTCTCTCTTGGATTTTGGGGAGAAAGCTTGGCAACTCCCTCATAGAAGCTTTCCCCTGAGAGACCCACCCCAGGGAATCAAGATAAAGTCATTCTGTTATACAGGTGGGGCTAGTTGAGTCTAGAGCTGGAAATTCCAACCCTATTGAATTGGAAATTAGCCCAGAGACACTCATTCAATTCCAAGATTTTCTATTCTGATACCAGCTCAGACTGTCCCCAGCCCCCATCAAGAGCTGCTAGCCTAAGCTTCTATTATAAAATGAGCCAATTTGGGGCCCAGTCCTTGCAAAGGAGCTAGTATGCCATGCCAAGGAGCCTCTCTCCCCCTGGCATAGCAGCAACCCTCTGCCACTGAAATGACATTCTCTTTCAGTGTTACCCACTCTATCTTTCTCACCTACTTCCCTAACAAGACTTTATACCTCTCTCTTGGGATTTCTCAGCTAGAAACTTTACTTCTCGTCAGGACCTTGCCACCAAGGAATTAAATATTTCTATTCATGCATAGGAAAAGCTGATGTCCCAATGCCAAGAATAAACTTCTTTTACCAGTCTAGCTTTTTCAGGTTTGTAAATTCCTTTATGAAGGACCTCTGCATCACCAAAAGGGGGTTCCCACAACTCCCTGCCCTGTGCTGAATCCTAGGGGAATCTAAGGGAGCCAAACCTCTTCATTTGGTTCCCTGAATCTCGAACCTGTCACTCACTTCATCATTTGGTTCCCTGACAGGGAAAAGAAGTGAGACTAATCTCATCACTCTCAAATAGATTGATCTAAGCCATCAGCTTGTGGACCCTTCGGGCAAGAATATAAAGCCTGGCTTGTGCACATTTCATATGTGGTAAAGATCAAATGGATTAATATATCTAAAGTGCTTTGTAAATCTTAAAACACTACATAAAGCTAGCCATTATTGTCATTATAACAATTTCATTTTACTTTTAAAAATATTGTATAATGATTTTTTTAACTTTACCTAATTAAAATGTAAATGGTTTAAAATTTAAAGTTTTGGTTAGATGTTTTACCCACCTTTGGTTTGACTATTGGCTACTTGATATTTGTTGCAAATGTTGTGTAAAGGAAACTCTTGGTTGGACATATGTACTTATGAAAGTCTAGGCAAAGACCGTGACATTGCCTTCAGGGCTTAGCTTTTGTGCTTGCTTAAATTAATTTGCACAGTAGACTGAAAGCATACTGGGTACCTCAAAAGTACTGCAATGGGTTAGACCCACACAGTTCTGTGGAGTTTTAGTGGTTGAAATCCCCTGAAATGAGATTAGGGACACAATATTGCTAGATAGAAATTTAAAAGTGAGTTACATAGACTCACTGATCCTAAGTAAGGATTAGGATTTCATAGAGATAGAAAACTTGTAACCTGGAAAGGTAGTTTAAAAAACAGAATTAAACCCAAGAGTATTAATTAGTTGGTGCTGCTTTGTGTTTCAAAAAACTTGGACCCTGGGGCAAAACCTCTTTTTAGAGAGGAAACCATAATCCTAACAAAGGGCCTGCTAAGCAAGACAAACACTAAAGCTGGACTGTTTATTAAGCATCTACTATATGCTAAGTATTGTGCTAAATGCATGTCGAATATTATCTCCTTTGAAAGCATTCCTTAGGTGAAAAAGCTGACTAAAAATGAGTAGATGAGATTTTTGCCCTTTTAAAAGAGCTGAAGTCGGAACAGCTACTGGACTTTAAGCAAACAAAGGAAAACTCTTGGCAGAACCTATTACTTCTGTGAGGAAGATCATCCTGGCTAAGGATTCTTTCCAGAGGCTGGGAACAGAGAAAATCTCTATAACTTTGTGTCCAATGGAGCTGCTATGGAATGGTCATGACCATGGAACTAAGGAAGTAAAACTGAGCAGCAGACTCATAAACCCAATGTATTTGGCAGAGAATATGTGCCTATTCTAGGATCTGGCAGCTCTTAGACCTGCCTGAAAAAGACTGGACATCACATAAAACCAGTGGGTTATAAACCCAGTGGGATAGAGTAGTGCAATGATATCATCAGGAAGTGACGCTAATTGAATATTAGAAGTACAGTGAGTTATCTCAGCCATATGTATTCCCTACAGATGGAACTCTCCATTCATTTTCTAAACTTATGTCTATTCTTTCTACTGATGGTGTAAGTTTTTATGGAAGAATATTCTTGAGACTTTTGAGGAGAACCTATGGCTTTTTAAAAATTAGTTATTATGCTTTTCATTAAATTCCATTCTTTGATTTAATCATATTCTCTAACTGATTAGTAAGGTAAACTAACACATCAGTTGGGATGTGTATGCAATGAACACAAAAAACTATCTTTGGCTTGGGATAACCTAATCTGGGAGATCCACTATGCAAGTGGATGATAGGAGGTGTCCCATTAATATTAAATATATAAAATAATATTAAATTATTAAGTATATACATATATAAATTAAATTATTAGTAATAGTAAACTTGGACAGGCAATGCAGATAGATAATGAGTTGGGGCCAGAATTGTTCAAGATGCGGAGGGGAAGCTAGATTTCAATTTGGGACATTGCATAGAGCTTAATCCTAATTGCTTCTTGATACAAACTTCATCTTTTTTAGTACTTACAAAATTCCAGTGATGTTTTCTGACTATGATGCATGTCTGAAGAATCAAGCCTGTGGATGCTCTATAAAGAGGCTTCAGCCTATTATCAATGATAACTTGAGTACAAATAATGTAAAAGGAAAGGAATGATTAGAAAAGGAAGTATAATGGTTAATTATAAAAAGTATAGCCTGAATGTTGTGCTGATGCCCATATGATATTGAAAGACTTCCTGGAAATGTGGTTCATTCTCTATGGAAGATTGATAGGAAGTGAGGATAAGAGCTGGAGAGGATAAGAAGATATAAATAGATTCATTTTAGAGAGAGTATCTCTGTCCTGAGACTATAGAATCTCAAGTTTCAAAATATAGTAACAACAACAAACCCCAACAAATGCCAGCCAATAACCCCTAAACCCAACAACTATTTGGATATATCAACAATCAATCATTTATTCAGATAACAAACATTTATTAAACACTTACTATGTGCTAGGCCCTATGCTAAATGCTAAGAGTACTATAAGGGAAAGAAAGATTAATATGTAACCTCAAAGAATTTACATCCTAATGGAGGAACACATAAATGAAAGCTGGAAAGGGGTGGGGAATGATAAAGGTATTGAGAAGAACATGATAGAGGAAATTTAAAATTAGCTTGGAGAGGAATGAGAAATAATGGACATGGGCACTCTCTTTAACTGGAGGTTCTAGAAGAGAAGCTACAGGGGCAGAGTCTGCTTCCATTCTAGGACTAAAGTGGGGTTTCAGGAGGAAAAGCTGGGTCATGGAGAAACTGAGGCACAATAGAGATTAGAGGTTTTTAATCTTTTATTAATGGAGAACTTGGACTAATTGGCTGGATAACACTCTTGTCTTAAAGTATACAGCAAGGAGCAAGGGATTCCAGGGATTCTTATAGGGCTTCAATGATAAGGGAAACAAAGGCAAGGTAGGGGTAGAGCACCGTGAGGTGAATGAGAACTTCCAAGAATGGACCACATGTTGGGGGTAAGGAAGGATCATAAATTCTGATAAGTTGGGAGGACTAGGAGCCAGGATATTTGAGATAGGAAATATGCCCACATATCTTGAGATAAACCATCTGCATATTAGGACTCTTTAAAATGCTAGTGGTCAGGGCTCCCAGCCCTAATTATCTCAGTTCTGATGGCCAGGAAGGGGGGTTGCCACCAGGGAGACTGAGGCATAACAATTCAGGGAAATTGAGGCAGAATAATTCAGGGAACTAATGCAGGGAAACAGGCACAGTAGAGTGCAAGGGAGAATAAGGAATCTCAACCAACCAACGGGCATTTATTAAATGTGTGTCAGGCAGTATTTAAATGTTTCTTTGAGGATGGGGCAAATCCATGATTGTTGTTATTGTTCAGATTTCTTGGTGACAAATTTCCTTACCCAATGTAGATCAGGGTCTTCTCTGCAAATTATAATCTGGGGTGACTGAAAGGTTTAGTGTCTTAACCAGGGTTCCCATAGCTACTTGTGAGGCTGACTTTATATCCAGAATGCCACCTTTTGGATGCAAACACAGAAAAAAGAATCTTTGCCTTCAAAAAGCTGATATTCTATCAGAGGTGACAGTATTAGATCTTTCTGGCAGCAGATAGAGCATTAAGCCTGTGAAAATAGAAATTCAAATCCAGTATCAGTTGCTAGCTGTGTGATCATGGATCACTTAACATCTATTTTTCTGTTTGCCCATCTGTAAAATGGAAAATAATAATAGCAGTTACTTCCCAGGGTTATGAGGATAAAATGGGTTAAACTTTGTGAAACTCTGCAAACCTTAAAGTGCTATATAGGTGTTAGATGTTATATTGTTTCTGACAGGTACTGGGGGTTAGGAATCCTTTGCATTTCAGTAATGTTCCTCATAACACCTATGCTATGCCTATCCACTTGCCAAGTTAAAAAGATCAAAGAATTTTCCTTTGTTCTCCAGAAAGAAGAGAAAAAAAAAAGACCAAGAAGAAAGCATTGAGTATAGATTGAAGCACTTTTTTTTTTACTTTATTTTTTCTTGAGGGTTTTTTTTTGGGGGGAGATCTAGGTTTTATTTCAAAACATCACTTTTCTGAAAATGTTTTGTTTAATTTCACATGTGTCTTCTTAAAAGGAAGTAGGGATGGTGAAGAAGGGAGAGAATCTGGAACTCAAAGTTTTAAAAACAACCATAAAACATTGTTTTACAAATAACTAGGAAAATAAAAATATTAAACAAAGTTGAGCCTGGCTCAAATCTTTATATTCTACTTCTCCCAAATCTTGATCAACTTTCTTGATCAAGGGTGTATTTTGCATTCTAAGTTCCGATGGGTCTAAAAGTTGTTAGAAGTATTCTTTTTCTAAGAGGCAAGTTCATTTGAATCATTTCAGTCCTTTCTTGTTTACAACAGGAAACTCCCTTCTCAATCCAGTTAACATGACTTACTGGACCCATTTTGATTCTGTAGATTGACGAATGGGGGATAGTGAAGCTATTATTCCTTTTCTCATTCTAATTCCAAACAAATGGAAGATGACTTGATATTAACTGTTAATCATGTTATAGCCAAGGACAGCTAATCAGGAAGGTATCTAATGTAGTATTTTTAACTGCCTTGGATTTTTATGTAGCTCTTTGGAATCTTCCTGCCTGTGCCCCATTAACTTCTCACATAGCTACTCTATACTTTATATTTGTTCCTGTCTTTTAGTCAGTAGAGGGAGATTTGTGGGAGTTGGAAGTGCAGTGGAAGAAAGAGTGGTGGAAAAATATTGGAGAGAGATACAGTTGCTTTTCTAAGACATTTTCTGACTTAGCTGTAACTTGCTTTCCCACCTTCTATATGTAGCAGCAGAAACAGAAAGAAATAATAATTACTTATTGAGTGTCCATGCCAGCAATTCTATACTTTGTCCCCTCCCACCCAGAATCCATAGCTGTTTCCTGGAAAAGAAATGAAATGTCTCCTCATCTCTACAAGTCAGTTTTTACTTTATTAACTAGATCTTGTTTGAAGTGCAGTTTGCACCTAACAGAATTCCTTAGCTCTGAGTCAGAACTGTGCTAGCCAGGTATGTTACATTTTACTTGTCCTCCAGTACTCTCTGATATCTTTAATGGGACTAGAGTTGGTTTAATTTCTACCATTGAATTAAAGCCCCAAGTGATCATTATTCCCTAATTTTAGGGGTCAAATTATATTTAACCACTGGACAGTACAAAGCATATTTATTTCAAAGATATATCAAGAATAAACATTCAACTATTCATCCCAGTACTCTGCATCTCTGGGGAGGAAAAGGGATATTAAGTTCCCAACTTAACTCAGTTCCCAAATAATATATTCCTATCAAGTTTCAGATCCAACGGAAGACTACTCCCTACCTCAGACTGCCACCTCTCTCTTCTGGCTCTATAGGGCTTCCTTTCTCTACTGGAAGCAGCATCTGTCCTGGAATCCTGCTTACAAGTTTTCTTGCTGTGGCTTGAGCCCCTGGATCTAGGAATTTCACCAGTTGAACACAGAATTGTAAAAAAACAAATAAAACAGACCCAAACTCCAAACCTGATTCTTAGGGTTACAGAACCTAAAAAGAGGAAAGAGAAGGAAACCCTTCCCTTACACGTAGTTCAGAGCATGTTTCCCAAATTTTGGGTGAATGGGACCTTTAATCCCTGGGTGATGCTAGAAAGAGAAGGGAGAGAGTATGGTAGTTTTTAAAGACTCTTGTCTTTTCTGATTACATAGCCAATGAAAAGAAGCCACTTTCATCCATGTAGGAGAAGAACAAAAGTTTTCTCCTCTCAGAAACAGATCCCTGACATCTGGATACCTCCATTTTGTGGCATATGCAAAAAATCTGTTATACAAGGAAATCAGTTTAAGCAGATATTTAAAGGAGTTTTTGTCACAATGAATGAGATGGTCATTGCTATGAAGCTGAAATAGGAGAAACAAACATGGAAACAGATGTGAAATGAGGATAGTTAGAAGCAGTACCAGTCAGTGAGGAGAATGACAAAGAGAGTGATTAAGTGACTTTCCCAGAATTGCATAGATGATAGAGATATTCCAGATTCAATAATCCAGCTCTTAGTGTGTGGAGAAACCCTTGCTAAGTCATTTAACCTATTTATTTCTGTAGGTGTTATTTGTTAAGTGTAGGTTCAATTTTACCCTAGTTTCAAAATAGGAAAATTTTTGTTTCCCAAGATTATACATTCATTAGTTTATGACTTCAAAGTTCTATACTATTAAAAAAATACAGAACTAAATATTCATATTTATTCAGATAATTTGGTCTAACTATCTAAATAGGAATAGTCAAGTGGATGAGTAATGCGTATTATCCAAACTGTGATATACAATTGGATGAATACCTACAGCAATCATATAACTTCACCAAAAGGAATATTAATATTAAAAAGATGAATGTGTGTTCCAGAAATAAGATTGGTATCATAAAAAGTATTAGGAATTTTCCCAAGGGTGATCTAGACTCAGTTTTTCATATAGTATGTATCCCAGTAATAGGTAGATAATAATAGTAAAGCCTCAGGGAGTAAGGGTTAATCCTCCATGGCATGGTTATATAGTTGTTAGTCATAGAATATAGTAGTCTCCCAAGAACTAAAGCTGAGAGTCACTCTCAAAACAATGGAAAGACTCAAGGTTTGTGTGAGCAGGTCATAATACATTAAAAATGATATGTTATATAAGATAACTCTTATAAAGAATAATATCAGGAAAATGTATGACTGGGCAAAAAGATGGACCAAGTAGAGAGTGAGGGACAACCAATGGGCAGCTCATAGACTTCCATGTTATTCAAGAAAGTCCAAGAATCTGTGAATTCCACCTTTCCTTTTCTCTCTCCTCCCTGCTACCCCTTTTCCCCTCCCCCCCCAGAACACAGGATACCTTAATGAAAATTTATGAGAAGACATGAATGAAAATTGAGTGAAAGAAATGTATTGTCTTATTCATTGTTTTTGCATTCCTAGGACCCAGCACAGTGCCTAGTCCATGAGTACCCAATTAATGCTTTTTGATTTGATTTATGATCACATCATTGAATCAAATACTTTCAATCAAGAACCATCAGTGAGATCACAGATCGCTTGGAATATCCATGTATGGATTATTTCCCTACTTATCTCTATTATACTTCATTTCATCTTTTGGAGAAAACAGTAAGACTTTTGTGACATTCACTAACATAGTACCAGGATGTCTTTCTCTTTGTAAGTTGATCAGAAACAAACAAAACCAGAAACTTTTTGCTGACATCCTGGGTGGATCTGTGCTGTGGTCAATGGAGAAGTGAGGTGTCTGACAGTTGGAGCAACTTTCCGGGAAAAATGTAGAGACTTTCCCTGAAAAGGTTCCTGGGGGACTCTGAGGAATGATAGCAAAGCTTAAAAGCAGCTTAGGATTCATTTCAGTTGAAGTTTGATTGTGGTTTGTGAAATATCTGGTCATTAAAATAAGTATTCAACCCTCAAATTATAAGTAGAAATTAAGGCTTTTTGAGAAGAGGAGTTGTGAATGATTCATAAAAAAATACAATCTCTACTCTCTTCATGCCAGGGGAACTGACTCAGGGTAGTGGCCAGCATACTCTGTCTTCTTTATATCCTAAGGAAGATTGAAATATCAGATGATGATGATAATGATGATGATAATAGCACATAAATATGTCTATATAAAACTGCAAATGGTTTTGCACAAATGTATATGATGAACCATAAATATATGCACATATATACACATATACTATATCTATATGTATATTATATATATACACATATATGTATGGGTGGTTATGTGTATCTATATCTTCTATCTATCTGCAAACATTTGAATTTTTCAAAATACTTTCATATGCTTTATCTCATTTGATCTTCTCAACAGTCCTTAGCAGAAGATAAGACTAAGACCACCATTAATATCCCTCTTATGGAAACCAAGAAACTAAGACAAATATAGTCTGCATTCAGTTTCCCAAACGAGGGTGGGGGGGCAAAGTCTTTCTGTACGCTACTTAAATGTATCTATGTTAAGTTTTGAATACCAAAATTTTGGAAATCTGTTGAAAAAAATTACATTCTGGTGGTCAACTTTTTGATGAGGAATCTTTCTGGATTTATTATAAGCAAATGATATTTTAGGGGTAAGAGTTTTTTTTAAATAACAATTTTTAAAAATTGATCATCCATTATTTTTCCATTTGTATTTAAGCTCAGATTTTTCAGGGTAGGTCTCCTTGGATCTTGAAATTCTGCTCTTTGGAACATTTCATTCCATTCCCTTTTGTGGTTTCTGGCAGGTGCTGAATAGTCTTGTGTTATTTAAGTTTCCTTTTCTTTACACTTGAAGATAGGTCTCCTGATGTTTTGAAGAACTTGAAATTTGTCAGTGCAATTGTTTAATGTAATTATTACGTAGACATCTTGGAGTTTGCAGCATAGTTTGTTGTTATTTGTTGCCTTTTTTTTTTTTTTTAAAGATCTGTGGATTCCTTCAACTGATATTTTGTTTTCTGTGTTCAGAAGTTCTGAACAGTTTTCTTGTATTATTTCTTGCATTGTTATGTTTAGATTTTTTTTAAATTATTATGTTCTTCTAAAAAAACCCTATAATCTTTAAATTATTACTATGCATCCTGTAGTTGAGATCAGTATGTTTTGCTTATGTGGAAATATTGCTTTCTTTAAATGTTATTACTTTTTGCTTGCTGCTCCCAATGTCCTTCACTCTTGGTGTATTTCCATTTTAAATCAGTGTCCTCTCTTTTGTTTCTTTGGTGAGATTTGCTGGATTCAAGTTTTTCTATTCTACCTGTTATTTCTGCTATTCAGGCCATGAATTTGGTTTTTACAAGTCATACATTTCTTTTAAACCATCTGGTAATATTGTGATGTGATTTCATCCTCTTTTGGAAATCCATAGGATTCTCTGCTTCATCAAGTGTTGATTAATTTTCCTTTGTCTTGCAATACTTATTTATAGATGCTCAAATTCTTTTATCTGATCTGGAAGTTATTTTCTCTTCTATTACCATTTTCTCTGTTGGCTTATTTGCTTATGCTCAAGAACTTTGAGTTTCCTTCTTCCTGACATCAATGGTAATTTCATTCTTTCAAAAAATATATTCATCTATTGCTTATTTTCTGAATCCCTCCCCTTTGATGTCATTTCTCTGAGTACTTTATCTCAAAGCATCTCAGCTCCTTCCATACACTGTAATTCATGATTTACTAAGTTAATATTTGGAAGATAGAATCCCTATTCATTGCTAAGTCTGCTCTAGAAGCCTTGGTGGTTATATTGTACTTGTCCAAACATATACTTTTCTGGTAGAGCCTTGGAGATTCCACGATCCATCATTTCTATTCCACAATGAGGCATCAAAGTAGGATTTTAATGGAGATGAGAAATATTAAAAAAAACCCAAACCATTTCAAAGATGTTGGAAGATAAAAAAGGGGTAGTAATAAGGTCAAGTAGGTGGAAAATGACAAAGGGAACTGGGGGTATTAGGTTTGTGTTTAGGCTCAATGGGCAGGCCCCTAGATCTGTCAGTGAAAGCACTACTGTAGGTATGAAAGTAGGATGACATAAAGGGAAGAGGAGCTGTAGATAAAGTCTCAAAACAAGAAATAAATTTCTTTTTATTTTTTTTTGGTTATTTGTTTTTGCAAAGCAATTGTGATTTGCCCAAGATTAAGTGTTTGAAGCCAGATTTGAAAACAGTTTTCCTGACTTCAGGGGTGGTATACTATCCACTGCACCATCCAGCTGTCCCAAGAACTTTTATAGAGATGATATTCCCCCAAATTGACTGTGTTAAATTCCTCATGGTATGCTCCTGTCCCTCTAATAACAAAACTACGAACATTAGGGCTTCATTTTTTTAATAATAGAGATTATTTTTTCTTTTATCTTTTTCTTTTCTATTCAACAAGCCATTCCTTGTAGCAATTGTTTTTTTTTAAAGATAAATATATTCAGCAAACCAGCTGATATCAGTTATGTATGGCAATATATGTTATTTTCCACATCCATAGCCCTCCACCTTGATTTAATGACACTTGGATAAATGAAATAATATCCTAGAAAAATAATGAAGAAATCAGTGGAGCTTAGGAAAGATTTTGAAGTTAGGCTGGACCCAGCATGGTGATATAGAAGTCACTTTTGTAGCCTAAATGTTTACATGGATCAGATATCCTCAGTGGCTGTTTTGTCTTTCATCTTTTATTTATGTACTTATAAACATTTGTTGACTGCTAGATCAAAGGACAAAAGCAACATTACAAGAACCTGTGTGATGAGCACAGTAAGATTTTTGTGATAGCTCAAAGTTGCAAGAATTATGTTCTCTATAGTACTCTGTTGGAGGCTCACTGGAATACATGAGATCACTCTTGTATCCAAGCAAGACCTTTGGTGTGGGAGGAGTTTCTTTGTGTGTGTGTGTGTGTGTGTGTGTGTTTAAAAAAGGAAGATATTAGTAGAAGTCTTTGATGCTCTGTGTCTATAACTGACAGAGATTATAATGAAACTAATGAAGGGGCTGAATTTAAAAACAAGGAAAGAAAAGAGACAGTCTACAGAATCTGTAATCTAGACTTCCAGTTTACATAGAAGCATAGCACGCAATTGTTAATTGATCCATCTCCCAGATCCAAGTAGCTGGATGGAATATATTTGGTTCATGTTATTTGTGGTCTAAGGTAAAGCTTCTTAAACTGTGAATTGTGACTCCACATGAAGCCATGTAACTGAATGTGGAGGTCATGAAATTATGATTTGTTATCAATAAATGTTTAATCTGAATACCTATTTTAATTAAAACATCTATATATATATATATATGGGGCTGTGTAAAATTTTCTCAGGCAAAAAAAGGTCATGAGTAGGAAAAGTTTTTAAAACCTTGTTTTAAAGGAAAAATGCCCAAAAGATGGAGGTCCAGTGTTGATGCTGACACTAATTTATTGTGTGATTTCAGGTCGTTTAATTCCTTCTAAACCTTGATTTCTTTCCTTATCAAGTCAGAATAATATCTGTTCTAACTATCTAACTTTGTCACTTTTGAGATATTCCTTTTCTTCTCTTTCTCAGCTCTCATATTCATGCTCACAGATTCATCTGCCAGCTGTGTTCTAATTCTTAAGTCTGTATATCTGGTCCTGACCTCTCCTAAGCTCTTCTTCATCCACATTTGAACTACCTGCTAGATATCTCCTAAATATTCTGACATCACTTTAAAGTCAACTTATCTCAAGTCTTTTAGCTAGATTTAGTGACATACAACTATAGTGCCTGATTCTGGGGAGGCTGAGACTGGTGGATCACTTTTAAGAGAATTTCAAGCAAGAGTAGGATGGAAATCAATTGGATGTCTGGCACCAATATGATGAATTTCATGGAGAAAGGGGAAATACCAGTTTGGGTAATGGGGGCGGTACAAACTGTCCTAGGATGGAAACAGAAGAGGTCAAAGCTCTGTGCTAATCAGTAGTATAACTGGGCTTGTGAATATCTGCTGTACTTTCCTACATGAAATAGGGATACCTAATCTCAAAAAACAACAATCCCCCAAATAGATAAAATAACACAAAAATAAACATAATCTTCTTTATTCTAAACAAGCTCCCTCTACTGATATCCTTACTTTTACAATGGCACTTGGTTCCTCTCAGTTCAAAATTCTGGAGTTATTTTTGATTCATACCCTTTGATCCCATGGCCAGCTGTTGGCACCAAGGCTAAAGTGTCAGGCCTGAATCCAGACTCATCTTTTCGAGTTCAAATGCGACCACAGACACTTAATAATTATGTGACTCTGGTCAAGTCACATAAGCCAGTGTGCCTCAGTTCCTCATCTGTATAATGAGCTGGAGAAAGAAACGGCAAACCACTTAAGTAACTTTGCCTCAAATTGGGTCATGAAGGGTCAGAAATGTCTGAACAACAAAAATTTGACCCCACATTCTCTAATGAAGTGTTCTATTGATTTCCTTTCTATTTCTTCTTTCCATTTTCACTGTTGTTTAGTAGCTTATTGCCTTTTTTGTGGGTTTATTTGCCTTCAGAATTTATCCATTTTAGTTGTGAAGGGCTGAAACTCTTGAGCCAATGCACTGGGGTCAGACAATCAAGCACTTGAGGCTAATTACGGATTGGACAATACTCTATAAGTATATGCTTGGAAAATGGCCCTTCCCACTATCCTGTGCTGGCCCAATCATTTGGTGTATACAGAGAATTGTGGGAGGGACTAGGGGGTGCAGTGAGACTAGCCTGAGTCACTTCTGTGAGAGACATGATGAGGTGAGGTTGCAGAGATCCTATGCGTCCTCTGTCTCTCTTCACTTCTACCGCTAAAGACCAAGAATAAAGACTTTTGCTTATCCTGACTCTGGCTGATTCTAAGGTACCCAGGGTCCCAAAGTGGTCGCCACACTAGTCTAGTATATTAATCTTCCTAAAATTTTACTTTGGTGGATTTGCTTAAACCATAATATTCTCCTTCCTTTCTGGCTTTCTAGTCCTTACCAGTCCTTTGAAACCCAACACAAGTCCTACTTTTTTGACAAACCTTCCAGATCACTTTAGCTTAGAGCCACAACTACTTCTTAATTCCTATAATACTCAGTATTTTTGCAACCTTTTTGTCATTGATTAATATACTACCTTTTTATCTCTCTTTGGCTTTCCCCTCTCTATTCTTCAGCACTCAGTATAATCCAATATGAAAGCATAAAGATAGTAGAGGAATTGACTGGGTAATTTTAGATGAAGCAACCTAGGAGCCATTCCTATCAAGAATTGGAGTTTAGAATAGCATTCTGGTCTAACCCTCACTTTCTGATCGTGACAATGACCTTCAATTTGATGAAAGGTGGGAGTATTGATCCCATGTCAACCTCAGATGAGATAAAATGTCACTAAGGAGCAAGGATACAGCTTATAGGTCTCTTCATATATCTTAGAAGGAAGGGTCAGTTGGTAAATAACTAGTTACTCTTTTTCACATTCAGGGTTACAAGCATCAATGAAAATTCCCTCATGAGGAGTTTAGTCCAAGAAAACATAGGGCCAACCACAATGGAGACTTGAGGAGGCTAGTTTGATCAGTTTGATTCACTACCTTAGTTTGATAACAAAATGGACAGATAATATTTTGGAAAAGAGGTATCAACCTGTACTATGAATACCCTTTTACTTTTCCATATTAGAGATGCTTTATTTTGCTTAGCACACTAAATCCAGGAGATTCTTGGGGGCAGCATGGGGTCCACCCTGGCATGGATATAAGCTCCTGCTATAATGCTATATTCATTTGCATCTAGATATTTCAGTGGTCTGAATTCTGGTCAACATATTAATCTGAACACAGAGATAGATAACTACAAACAATTTTTCTTTTGCTCTACCAAAGGAGGTCCCAGAATCCTGACTTTGAACATGTGGAGTTTCTAGGAACCAGTCCCAAGCTTATCCCATATCTCTGAGAGGGAAGATGGAGCATTTGAAGTGCCCAGGCTCTAGGGGGTGTGCAGTGGGGGTGAGGGAAATGGGAATATGTGTGTATATGTGTGTATGAGCATGTGCACATGCATTTTTTCCAGCCCCAAGAATTTATTCACTGATCCATCTGATACATTCACTGAGTCAGCCTCTGTAGCTATTCTTTCCAAACCTTTTGTTCCCACATATTGAAATTCTGTGTTTTTTTTTTAACCTTTCTTCATTATAGTTATCTTAGGAAGTGTCTTTCAGAGTCTCTTCTTCACTTTAAGACAGTTTATCTTAGGGAATAGCTTTCAATTGTCCTTTTCCCCTCTTGCTGTAAAATGGATGGAACATGGCTGCTGAAAAATGGGCTCCCTTGAGCACTTCCAATTGAGGTGTGCTTTTCCAAGGCCTATGGAAGCCTCTGGCTATAGGCCTCTGTTGAATCCACTAATATAAGTGACAACAGCTGGGAAACAGGTCTGTGAAGGATGCATCAGCCAAAGGGAAGGGGGAAAAGAAGTTTAATCCTTCTTTATATAGATAGAGTCTCATTCCTTCACAAAAGAAGTGGCATTTTTATCAGCTTTTCCCATTTCCAAGAATCTCATGTGGAATCCAAACTGAAAACTTTATTAAATATTTGTTTTCATAGTTCCTCAGCTTTGGTCAGTGGACAGAAAACATTGGGAGCCCACAGGCTCAGGATGAGAGATGAGGGTGGATTTTTCAAATGGGTACCTTACTGATAGGCTCATAATTTTTGTTGAAAATGAGAATGAATTGAGATGGGTCAGTTTTAGGGACTCATGGTTCCTAGTCTCCAAGTTGGGAGATCTAATTCTACTACTCACCTTTTTAGTGGGTAAAGATCTATGAAACATTAAGTTAGCTTAAGATGAATTGTAGTTCAGTTTTCCCTGGCACAGATCGAGGGATCTGTATCATCAGTCAATCAACAAGCATTTATTAAATGTCTGGTAGATGCCAGACACTGATGCAAGTAGGAGGATAAAAATATGTAAGAGAAGTACTCTCTATCTTAAAGGAACTTACCTTTTTTTTCTTACAAGGGGGAGACAGCATGAACACATACAAATATGTATAAAATAAGTATATACAAGATACAAACACAATAAATACAAGGTTATTTGGGGAGAGGCATAAGAGGCTTGTGAGATTGAGAAAATTATCGTGTATGATATCCTTCCTGGTTCCCAGTGAAAGAATCAAGTAATATAACATGTATACTGCTCTGTAAATCTTAAAGTACTATGTAAATGTTAGGTATTTATTATATCATCAGCATTAGCATTATCTTATGGCCTCATGCAGATATAAGGAAACAAACTCAAGTGGGTATCCCATCAGTCTCTTATCTAGATCCTCTTCTATCTTCTTTCAACACCTTTTTTAGTGACCTCATCAGCTGCCAAAGGTTCAGTTATTTCTACTCAGATGATTACTACATGGATATATCCAATTCTAATCTTTCCTTGACCTCTAGTTCCATATCTTATGGCCTATTGAAGATTTCCAATTGAATATCCTGTGTATAACTCAAATTCAACCTGTCCAAACAAGACTCCTACTCTTTCTTCTCCATGCCAATTTTTTTAGAAATTTCCATATTTCTGTAAAAGATATCACAATCTTTTCATAGCACAGCTTTACAATGTTTGGATCATTCTTTATTTCTCACTCTAACTTACCAGTTCAACCTCCACAATATCTTTTTCATTTGTCCTCCTCTCTCTTCACACAGCCACCAATCTCTGATCTAGACTATTGGAATGGCCAAGTCTCTCTCTATTCCAGTCCATCTTCTACCTAGTGTCAAAGGGATTTCCCTTAAATGTAGATCTGACCAATTCTACTCAGCTCAAAAATTTTCAGTGGCTCCCTATTGCCTCTAGAATAAAAAACTAATTCCTTTGCTTGACATTTAAAACACTTCTCATATTAGTTCCAACCTATCATGAAAAGTCATTACACATTATTCCTCTTCACAATTTTACAGTCCAATTAAACTGATTTTCTTGCCATTCTTCATCTAAAAACAGTCCATTTCCCATCTCTAAATTGGCTTTGCCTCAATCCTGAATTGTACTCCCATTTCCACATTTTAGAATGACTAGCTTCTTACAAAACTCAGTGGAAGCATGACCCACTCCATGATGCCTTTTCTGAAACTTCCAATTTCTAATGCCTTCCTTTCAAAATAATCCTGAATTTGTATGTATGTATTCTGTGCCTATTTATATGTAGAATGAAAGCTCTGTGAAGGTAAGCTTTCATTTTTGTCTTTGGATTCCTTGTCACAGTTCTTACGACACAAAGATAGGGACAGAAAATAGACTATAATTTCATTGATGTAGGGAACTTGAACATGAGGAAACTCTCTACCAATGTAGGCTGGCAACATCTTTGCAATTTTTAGTTTGAATTAATTGCTTGGAGTGTTGAGAGTTTAAGTATCTTGCCCAAAGTCACACAATTAGTAGATACCAAAAGGTGGGATTTGAACCATCTTCCTGGATCTGAAGTCATTACTTTATCCCCTAGACCACTTTTGTAGTAAAGAAATGTTTAATAAATGCTTTGATTAATTGATTAGACCTTGGAGACATAGAAATATATCAAACTGATATTTTCCTAGGTCAAAAGAACTCTGTCTGACTTGTCAACAGTTTAAATTCTTCTCTCTGGAGGGATGGAACTGATCTAACCATCTCACCATGTCACTCTTCTGTTTAAGAAGCCCCAGTGTTTCCTGGCTTCTAAGATAAGAATACTTTGTTTGGCATTTAAAATCTTTTACAATCTCATTCTGGACTATTTTCTCAGACTGATTGATTACACATCGTTTCTTCTAATATATTTTGTTTCAGCCAAATTGACCTGTTTGCTATTCCTCATACATGATGCTCTGGCTGTTCTCCCTACCCCTACCCCAATCTGGAATGTTCTCATTCTGTATCTCTGATGATTACTACCTCCTTTCACAACTTGAATTAAGTAACACCTTCTAAAAGAGAACTTTCCTGATTTCCCCAGTTTTTGGTTCCCTCAATCACTCTGTACTATTTTGTTCTGTGTGTGTATATATATATATGTATATATATATATATATATATATATGTATATATATATATGTATATATATGTGTGTGTGTGTGTGTTTGTGTGTGTGTGTATGTTTAGTGTCTAGTAGAAAGTGCTTAATTAATGCTTGTTTCATTTGCTTCTGTTAATGTAAATATACTTATAAATTCTGTCTCTAATAATAACTAACCTTTATATAGCAATTACTAGCAATATACCATTATTATATCACCTAATCCTCACAAAAAAACCCTTGGAGGACAAGTGAAATTATCATCCCCACTTTACAGATAAGGAAACTGAAATAAGTGACTTGTCCAGAGTCACGCAACTAATTAGTGTCTGAAGTTTTGAACTTAGTTCTTCCTGAGTTCAGTCCTAGCACCTGATCCATAGTACTGCCTAGCTGCTTTGGTCTGTCTATCTATCTATCCATCTATGCATCCATTAACCATCTATCCATTTATCTATCTATCTATCTATCTATCTATCTATCTATCTATCTATCCAGCATAATAGTCCAGCTACTTTTTTCACTATAGCATTTAAGGTATTGTTCAATGTTAATAAAATTAGATAATATATTCCTAAGAACTTAGTCATTGATACACCTACTCCCTAATTATTGCTTTGAGCTTTCCCTCAAATGAATCTTAATCATTACAGAGTTCAGAATCTTTGTAGCTCATTTTATGGATGATTTTTTCCTTTTTCAAGATACGAATTATATGCCTTCCAGATAAAACAGAATTTTCCTCTCAGTTATAGGCCAGTGTTCCTGGATGTCATCACACTCTAAGATACATGGGGTCAACAATGTCTTTTAAAATCTCTTAGATTCAAGTTTTCTGATCCCATACTGCTCCATGTTTTTGAAACAGTTATGGCAAGAATACATAGTTAACTGATGTTTGAAATCAGCAGGTTAAATGGCAAGGGTTGAAATCTTTAGCTCAGTCCTTTCTGCTCTAACTTGGGCTACCCCTAATGTCTCTTGAAGGAGAGAGTGCTATTAGTATCCTGATCTTTCTTCTGCTCTCTGAACTTCTCCAACTCCTCCACAATCAAATTGAGCCATGCTGAGAGCTTACAGGCCACTGTTAAAAGGCTCCAACCTACACTGCTTATGTTTCCAGTAAGTCTGCTTGGCTTCCATCAGAGTCTCAGTTAATCCCCTGCCCGTAAAGGGTCATTCTTCTTTGTCTCATCCCACTACAGTCAGTGAATAGAAGCTGTTTGTTCACAGGAAGACAAAGGTCAGAGTACTTTCATCCAGAAATATCAACTCCATATATTCTTTACTCCTTGAGGTCCACATCTTAAATGAGGAAACTGAATCCATTCCCCCATATCCTGGTCTATGGAACTAGTTCTGCTAGTCCAGTGACAAGAGAAAAGATTGCACTTGCTTTTGGTTAACTAGTCTTTATTAATGGCATACAAACGATGAGAATTGTATCTATTATTGGAGTAATTAGAGGGGGGCATACATAGATTGAAGATATGGTTGTGAATGGACACTGATATGATAATATCAAAGAAAAAAAGTCAAGTATGGGAAAAGGTCTGTACTGGGAAAAGAGGAAAGGGGAAGTATAATAGGAAAATTACTTCACATGAAGAGGTGTAAAAAACCTACTTTGATTGAGAGAAAGAAAGAGGGATGAACATTATTTGAAACTTGATCTTATTGATTTTGGCTTTAAAAAGGAAGAACTTAATCATTCAGTTGGGTATAGAAATTTATCTAATCTAATAAAGAAGTAGGAGGAGAAAGAGGAAGAAAAAGGAGGGGAAAGATAGAAGGGAGGGCGGAAAGACTAGGAAAAAAGGTAAGAGAAAGGGAAAAGAAGTGATAGAAGATTAGGTAGTAGGTAGGACGGGTTAAAAACACTACTAAAGACGGGGTGGAAAGAGAAAACAAAATTATATATAGGGGAGAATATAGGATGAGGGGAAATGCAGAGCTGATAATCATAATTGTGAATGTGAATGGGAAAAACTCTCCCATAAAATAGAAGCAAATAGTAGAGTGGATTAAAAAACAGAAGCCTGCAATATGTTGTTTATAAGAAACACATTTGACACAGAGAGATACATGCAGAGTAAAGGTAATTAATTATTACATAATTTATTATGCTTCAGCTGGAGTAAAAAAAAAAGGGGGGGTAGCAATTCTGATCTCAGATAAAGCAAAAGTAAAAACAGATCTTATTAAAAGAGATAAGAAAGGAAAGTACATCTTGATAAATAGTACCATAAACAATGAAGTAATAATGACACTAAATGTATGTGCAGCAAATGGTAGAGCACCCAGAGTCTTAGAGAAGATTTTAAACCGTTTATAGGAAGAAATAGACAGCAAAACTATACTAGTGGAGGACCTCAACCTTCCCATCTTAGAATCAGACAAATGTAGTGGCAAAATAAATAAAAAAGACATAAGGAAAGTTAATAGAATCCTAGAAATCCTAGATATGATAGAGTTCTGGAGAAAATTGAATAGGGATAGAAAGGAATACATCTTTTTCTTGGCAGTACATGGCACCTAGACAAAAACTGATCATGTATCAGGGCATAAAACCCTCAAAATTAAATGCAGAAAAGCAGAAATAGTAAATGCTTCTTTTCAGACCATAATGCAATAAAAATTATATTCAAAATAAAGAGGCAGGGAAAGATAGACTAAAAACCAATTGGAAATTAAATCATCTAATTCTAAAAAATGAGTGGGTCAAACAACAAATCACAGAAACAACCTATAATTTCACCCAGGAGAATGATAATAATGAGACAATATGCCAAAACCTATGGGATGCATCTAAAGTTAGGGGAAATTTTACATCTTTATATAGCTGCATGAATAAAATAGAGAAAGAGGAGATCAACAAATTGTACATGTAACTAAAAAAGCTAGAAAAAGAAGAAATTAAAAACCCACAATTGAATGCCAAATTAGAAATTCTGAAACCTAAAGGAGAGATTAATAAAATTGAACTAAGTAAACTATTGAACTAATTAATAAAAGAATTGGTTTTATGAAAAAAAAAGTAGATAAGCCTTTGGTTAATTTGTTTAGAAAAAGGAAAGAAAAAAACCCAATCACCAGCATCAAAAATGAAAAGGGTGAACTTATCACCAATGAGAAAGAAATTAAAGCAACAATTAGGAACTATTTTGCCTAACTGTATAGCTGCAAATCTTACAATCTAATTAAAATCGATGAATATTTACAAAAATATAAATTTCCCAGATTATAGGAGAGGAAATAAATTACTTAAACAGTCCTATTTTAGAAAAAGAAATTTAACAAGCTATTAATGAACTCCCTAAGAAAAACTCTCCAGGGCCAGATGGATTCACAAATGATTTTTACCTAACATTTAAAGAACAATTAATTCCAATATTATGTGAATTATTTGGAAAAATAGATAAAAGAGTCCTGCCAAATTCCTTCTATGACATAAATATGGTACTGATACCTAAACCAGGAAGAGCTAAAACAGAGAAAGAAAATTACAGACCAATCTCCCTAATGAATATCTATGCAAAAATTTAAAATAAAATATTGGCAAAGAAATTATAGCAAGTTATCAGCAGGATAATGCGCAATGACCAACTGGAATTTATACCAAGAATTTAGTGCTGGTTCAATATCAGGAAGACTATTACTATAATCGACCATATCAATAACAAAACCAACACAAATCATATGATAATTTCAATAGATGCAGAAAAAGCTTTTGACAAAATACAGCACCTATTCCTATTAAAAACACTAGAGAGCACAGGGATAAAGGGAGATTTCCTTAAAATAATAAGCAGTATTGATCTGAAACCAACAGTAAGCATTATTTGTAATGGAGAGAAGCTGAATACATTCCCAATAAGATCAGGGATGAAACAAAGATGCCCATTATCACCACTATTATTCAACATTGTACTAGAATACTTTAGCAATAAGAAAAGAAAAAAAATTAAAGGAATTATAATAGGCAATGAGGAAATAAAACTTTCACTGTGCAGATGATATTATGATATATTTAGAGAATCCTAGAAAATCATCCAAAAACCTACTTAAAATAAATCACAGCTTTAGCAAAGTTGCAGAATATAAAATAAACCCACAGAAATCATCAGCACTTCCATATATTGTTAACAAAGCTCATTAGCAAAAGATAGAGAAATTCCATTTAAAATAATTGTAGGCAAAATAAAATATTTGGGGGTCTACCTGCCAAGACAAACCCAAGAAAACTATATGAACACAATTACAAAAGACATCACACAAATAAATTCAGATCTAACAACTGGATAAATGTCAATTGTACATAGGTTAACTGAGTTAATATAATAAAAATTACAATTCTGCCTACTTTGGTCTATTTGTTCAGTACCACATCAATCAAAATGACAAAAAGGCATTTTATAGAACTAGAAAAAAAATGACAAAATTCATCTGGAAGAACAAAAGGTCAAGAATATCAAGACAATTAATTTTTTTAAATTACAAAGGATGGTGGCTTAGTAGAACCAAATCTAAAACTATAATGTTAAGTGGCAGACATGAAAATCATTTGGTACTGGTTAAGAAATAAAATGGTGGATTAATAGAATAGATTTGATACACATGACTCAATAATCAAAGCATATAATAATCCAGTATTTGATAAAACCTTGAAACTCCAGTTTCTGGAATAGGAACAAATTTGACCAAAATTGCTAGGAAAACTGTAAATAGTAAGTCAGAAATTTGGCATAGGCCTACATCTCATGCCCCATACCAAAATAAGGTCAAAAAGAGTCCATGAGTTGGGCATAAATTAGGGGAGCAAGGGATAATTTATCTATCAGATCTTTGGAGAAGGGAAGAATTTATGACCAAAAAAGAACTAAGGAACATTATGAAATGCAAAATGGACAACTTTTATTACATTGAATTAAAAGGTTTTTGCACAGAAAAAAAATCAACAGAAACAAGATTAAAAGTACAAAGCTGGGAAAAAAATCTTTATAGCCAGTGTTTCTGATAAAGGTTTCATTTCTAAAATATGTAAAGAACTCTCAAATTTATAAGAATATAAATAATTTCCCAATTGATAAATGGTCAAAGGAAATGAACAATTTAGGTGATGAAATTAAAGCCATCTATATCATATGAAAAAATGCTCTAAATCACTATTGATTAGAGAAATGCAGATTAAGACAACTCTGAGGTACCACCTCATACCTCTCAGATTGGCTACGATGACAAAAGAACATAATTATAAATGTTGGAGGGAATGTGGGAAAACTGGGACACTAATACATTGTTGGTGGAATTGTGAAATGATCCATCCATTAGGGAGAGCAATTTGGAATCAATTTGGAATATCATTGGTCTATAAAAATGTTTTAGATTTTATAAGCTGATTTTAGACAGGAATGTATTCCTAGATTTTGGACAGAAAATGCCATCTGTCTCCAGAAAAAGAACTATGAAAATTGAATGTAAACTAACACATGTTATGTTCACTTCTTTTTTCTGTTTTTTTTCTCTCCTATTCCCTTTTGCTCTGATTTTTCTCTCCCAACATCATTCATAAAGCAATGTGTATTAAAAAATAAATATATGTTTAAAACTATAGTCTTTATTAATGGCATGCAAACCACCAGTAGACTAGTCCCTCTCAGAAAGAACATGAGGGGACATGTTTTTCCATGTTACCACCATCCTTAGGTCTTCTTCTCTTGGAGATGAAGCTGCATGGATAAGTGTCACATGAGAAATTCACTTTTCCAGGCATTTATTAACTCTGAAATGTGTGTTCATCTTTAGACTGAGGTAGATAAGTAGAAACTGGCACATGATCAAAGGTAAAGAAATTCCCTTGCTTACATGAACATACAAATTATATTTGAGTCAGGAAGACAAAATTCTGTGTAGATTTATCCTAGGCACCCACCAGTGGCTGCCATTGGTGACAAAACTCCCTCTCTCTGTACTTTACAGAGGGGACAAAGGTGAGCCTTACCACTCTGTATCACTTTCAAATTAGGTCTTAAACTCCTAGAGCACAGGAAGCTTCAATTTAGATTCTTTGAATACCATTTCTCTTCTACCAGCTTCCTCCTCCCTCCCACAATGCTGTCTTAATAGCAGTCCCTTGATGAATATTGACTGATCAATTGGTTGAGCTGAGGTAAATGATGTGAAAGAACTTTGAAAAACAGAAAATGCTTCACATATTCAAGACATTATTTTATTACAATTTTTGGGTAAAAAGTGCAAGCCTTCAAAAGAAAGAAACAGGATGTATAGATGTATAACATTAGAGTGGTAGTCCTGACTTCTGGGAATTATTATTCTCTTACTCTGAAAATATTTCCATCATGAAAGAATTATTATATTGTTATAATAATTACTATTCTACTTATTACTGTTCTTTTACCCACCTAATAGTTGTATGACCTTGGGAAAGTGACTTAACTTCTGTCTACCTCAGCTTCCTCAACTGAAAAATAGGGATATGATAACACACTATCTCCCATGGTGGTTGTGAGGATCAAATGAGAAAAATATTTGTCAGGCATTCTTCACAATGCCTGGCAAAGGGTAGGCTCTCTATATTGTTTCCTTCTTTTTTTTCCTCTTTTGGATATGGAGAACAATACTTGTCTTATTGAACTTCTTGTCCTCTCCCAAAGAAGGATATCAAGCCTGAAATGGGCAAAGGAATTGCAAAGATAGGAGATTTTTAAGGTGGTCAGGAGTTCATTCTTAACTTTTTTTGGTGCCATGAGCCCTGTTAGCAGTGTTCTGTGGTCATCTAATACTCTAAATGCTGTGCTTACAAAATAGATTAAATTTAATAAAGCTTTATTAAATGCTTACTATGTGCCAGATGTGTTCTGTCCAAGTGATACTCAGGTAAAAATTACTAGTGCCAAGAGATAATTATTATTAAGATAGCATAATGTATGTGAAAGGAGGACCTTTTTTCCAGAATAATGATTTTAAATGCAAAAGATAAAATACATAGGTCACAAAGGAAAGGAATTTGTTATAAACTAATAAATGCATTCCTTTTAGTTTGATTTTTTCATTATTTTCTTATGTTTAGATTATTGATATAATTGGAATTGATTAATAGTATGTGAGGTATAGATATCAATTTTTATTTTTACCATAAAAACTATTTTGCACAAATAAAATAAAGGGAATTCTCTTTTCTGGGCATATAGGAATTTAGGATTTTAAGGTCAGAAGGGGCCTTGAATTTAGTCTCCAAGACCAAAAGATAAACTAGCCTCACTTCTAGTACCTTATTCTTCACTGATAGCTTTAAGTTATTCAAATGAAAAAAGCTGACTTTAATCAAATGCTCATCTTCTGTACTCTGTGTTTCATCTAAAGTGGACCACCTTCCTTTCCTTTGTACATTTGTACAAACTGTACCTACTATCTGCCTCTTCTCCTTTGTCTCTTGAAATCTTTCCTTCCCTCGAGGCCAAACCCAGGCACCATGTTCATCTTGAAGCCTTGCTTGGTTCATTTCCCTTCCACAAATTTTTCTAGAGCATTTTAAGATCCTATCTTTGTCCTGACATTTTACCTTGTATCATTGTTATGGTCCATACAATGTTCCTCTATTAGACTGTAGGCGACTTGAGGACAGATACTGTGTATATATTTTTCTTTGTATCCTTAGGGCAGACCACAATGCCTAGCACACAGTATGCACTTAATAAATATTGAATTCAATTGAATTTGTTTTGTGTCTTGTACCTTGTAAGTGCCTAATAAATGTGTACTCTATCTTTCTATCTATCTAGCCATCCATCTTATTTATTCTATCCATTTGTCTATCCTCTGGAGTCCAAACTAGATTATAGACATCTGGTCTTTCATACAATCTCTTTTTTGATGAAAGAGATTGAATGGAATTAGTAACAAGTTCTTACCCTTAGTGAGGCTCCATTATAGATGGGTATGTTTATGTACACACACACACACACACACACACACACACAGAATAAATTGTCAACTGATGTTGACAATTTTAAACACATACAATAATATATATATATATATATATACATATCCTGAGAGAGATCTATGTATGTGTGTATACATACATATATTTATTCACATATGCATACACATACACATGTATGTTGTAAGTTAGAAAAACAACCTAGTTCAGTGGAGATGATATTACATTTGGATTCAGAAGACCTGGGTTCAAATTTTACCTCCAACACTTATAGATGTTATGGACACACTGTTTAAACTTTCAAGGTATTGGTTTCCTCATCTGTAAAATGAGTGATTAGACTAAATAACTTCTAAGCAGAGCTGTATCTAAGATGGGGGTAATTGGAGGTTTGTCCAGGGCACAAAAAATATAGAGAGCATTGATAATACTTATACTGCTTCAATGACTAAGAAATGACTAAGTTTAGCATTTAGTTAACAAGAATAATTATTTAACATAGCAATCTGCCAGATGCCCTATTTCTTCTCTCCGAGCCACTGTATCCCATGTGAGTTTATCCTGCCCCTTGTTCTATCCTCGCTCCTCCCTCCATGGTTGTCTCCCCAGTGGCAGCCTCATAAAGTCCCAGAGTCTCTCTTCTACTACCACCAGAATTTGTCTTTAAAAGTTGATTTGATGGTGTCTTTCAGCCTGCATGCCCTCAGGGTCAGAACTGTTAATTATGTTTCTGCCCATGAGGCCTCTTTTAGTTTTAAATCTATGATCCTGAATTCTCCCCTTACCTTTAGTTATGGAACCAACAAAAGCAGCATTTCCAAGGTTTATGGAGAGGTGATTTTACACAAGAATGACATAAACCTAGCTACATGATAAAAATTCCAATTTGCATGTGGCTAATCTTCTCTGAGAAATGATCACTCCATAAATGTGAAGAAAAGTGTTTTTAAAAGCAATATTAGCATTGTTAATAATAAGCACTGGTTATATGAGCAGCATGTTAGGTCTTGTACCAAATGCAGAGCTCTCTATAGCTGGACCTATAGTTTCAGTAGGTTTGGATTTGTGCCATTTGACCCACTGGGAATATGATCAAAGGCTTAATGGTACACACTTGTACTTTTGACTTCTGGAGAGGTGAAGGTTGGTGGAAACTCTTGAGTTGGGCAGACTAAGCTGATCCAGAGTCCACACAAGGTCTGGCATTAAAGTAGGGGAGAGGGAACCTACCTGGTTGCCTACAGAGATGTAGTGAGATAGGGAGATCCAGTCTAAAGAAAGCTTTTGCATTTAATGGCAAATGAAGAAAACTTCTCAGGAATTTAAGTACAAAAGAAATACATTTAGAGATTCTTTTCTTCTTTTGCCAAAAGTCATGTAATAATTTGACTTTTTTTTTCTGGAAATAGACAATGATGTTGACAAGCTTAAACACACACAATAAGACATTCACAAGCCAAGATTTTTATTATAATGTCCAAAACCCATGGAATAATTTTTCTTATTGAGGACCAAAATAACTCTACTTATTGCAAGGTATGATAATATTTTAACTGTTTGGAATGGAAGGACCAGAACAATCAAACTTTGGTGAAAATAGGACAAAATTATCTGACATTTTTATAAAGGAATAAAAGGCCTTTCAGTGGCAGCCCATGGTCTAAAGTGGAGGTTTCAAATGTTGGGACAATGCAGCCAGCAATACTCCTGAGCATGGCTGGAACCAGATTAAATTGTAATTGGGAAATATTTAACAAAATAAATGAAAATGTAATAAAACATAGATAATATGAAAAATTTAAATTAAGTTAATATGTAATCTCCAGGGATCCTTATTCAAGGACACCACAGGTCTAAAGGACAAAATACAAATTCTTTTACTTGGCATTGTTGGCCCTCTACCATCCAGCCCTAACCTGCCTTTTTACATATCTTGTCTTGTTACAAATCCTTTTCCCTTACACAGTTCATATTCCAATCAAACTAGCCTAGAAAACCTTTTTTAACTTGACCTAGAGTCTTCCTGCTTCATGCGTGTGGACAGGTGAATTCCTCAATTCTAGGCTTCATTTCTTTCTTATCTCTACCTGAGAAGATTTTCTTTAACTTTAAAGTTAAGCTTGAGTTTTGCCCTCTCCATGAAGTGTTCCATTATCTTCTTTCTCCTCAAATTTTCATGCAATTCTTTTTTTTTCTATCTCTCTTTATATCTATAATATTCTATCTGACATTTTCTTTACATATCATATTCCACAATTTTATTGTAAAATCCTTGAGGACAGTGATTAAGTTATTATTAAACTCTGTTTTTCCAGCACCTAGTATTTAGTAGGAGAAAGGGAAGGGACCTAATATGTGCCAGTCACTGTGCATATAGTACTTTGTATATATTATTTCATTTGATTCTCACAATGACCTTGTGAGATAGGTGCTATTATGATCCTAATTTTAACACTGTATCACTTCTTTCTATGTAATTCAGGAAATGTAATCCTTGTTATTCCAAGAATCTCTTCATTAGAATCATGTACCCCATCTTATTAAAAAAATCCTCTAAATTCTACATGTTCATGAATCACTTTAGTCTGAAGAATATAACAAAAAAAACCTCCCAGCTTAATAATATACATAAAAACAAGGCAAAATGTGTCATTAGACACATGTATCATAGTATGAAACATCCTAGCTGCTTCCCAACTCTGGTCTCCTTTTCAGATTGGAGCCCTCCCATTTTCACTTTCTCAAGTTGTGTGGTTTGTGTGTGTGTGTATGTATGTGAACAACCTAAGAGAAAGTAACAGACACACACACACATAGAGGTGGAAAGAGAGAGAGAGAGAGAGAGAGAGAGAGAGAGAGAGAGAGAGAGAGAGAGAGACGAGAGAGAGAGAGAGAGAGAAGGAGAGGGAGAGAGACAGAGAGAGAGAGAGAGAGAGAGAGAGAGAGAGAGAGAGAGAGAGAGAGAGAGAGAGAGAGAGAGAGAGAGAGGGAGAGAGAGAGAGAGGGAGGGAGGGAGGGAGAGAGAGAGAATGAATATCCTACAGGTTCCTATTGTATAATATACCTCCCCTTCTCTAGTCAATGGGGAATAGGGCACAGGTAGTTGACTCATGACAGGTTGTCCATACTACAATTGAGGATCACTACAGCAGCTTTTGGTGATTTTGATGGTCATAGTTGTATAGGCAAATGACAGCAGGATCCATGACTCTAGGGTCCTGGTGTTCCTGGATCCCAGAAATTCAGTGATGCATTAGGCTGGCTCATGCACCTGTCTATTCCTGCAACCCAGCACTGAAAACGAGTGCTACTCAAATGCCCCAAAGGGGCCCTGTGGGGCTCTGCCTGACTGTCACAATGTAATATCAACAAATGACTGGGGGACAGGTATGGCTGTGTTTTGGCCCCATCTGTCATATATTTATCCCTCCCCATTCCTTCCTGTTCTCTGCCTCCTGATTCTCATTCACAGTCAAGTCAGTTTATTCTGGCATTGAGTACAAAGAGAAAGTTTCCCTGTTTTATTGATGCTCCTTTTTGTGCATTTTTAACTGACCACTAATATCACACACACACACACACACACACACACACACACACACACACACACACACACACATCCCATTCCAAAATTCCTTAAGAACATGACTCTTACATCCATGTGCAAAAAATACCCTCAATACAGCAGAACATTTTTTACTACATGGGAAGTTCATTTGAGCTATCAGTGTCAGAGGAGCAAGAAGTCACTTCTAATGACTGTGACTCGGATTTGGTTTCATGGAGGATGAGTTTTGAAGGATGAGTAATAAATAGGTAGTTGAATTGTTGACAAGTGGAGGCAGAAAATGAGGAGGGTATTCCATAATGTTTGTCTGTACATCTGTGTCCACGTTTGCCACTCTACATGTGAATGTAATTGTCTGGTGGTCAAGGGGCAGCTGTTGGGAGGCTGTGACTATGGGGAAGAATTCTGCATGTTTCAGTTCAGTTCCAGCAATGTGGTTAGTTAGATGAGTATGATGACTTGTAAGGAATATTTCAAAGGAATGATAAATTAGAATGATGCTTTCATTAGTGTTCATCATTGGTGACTGTGAGCAATTCTGCATTTCCTAAGTATTTATCTTCCTGGTGGTCCTCCTCTAAATGGAGAACCAATGTAACTGATATAAATTCATAGTAGTCAGTCAACAAGCATTTTTAAGCACCTTCTATATCCAGCTCCTTTGCTAAGCACTGAGATTACAAAGAAAGGCAAGAACCCAGTCTCTGGTATCAAGGTTTCTTGCAGAATGTAGAATTTGTTGTGAGTCTCAGTGGTGATGAAAGAGAGCATTTAGATCTGGTGAACAGGCAATGAATAGTTATTGAATTGGGAGATGGAATGGCTAGTGAGAGGAAGAGCAAGAGACCAATCTCATTACCATTTAGAAGATTGCACTGTGGTAGAATAGCAAGAGTCCTTTTATTAGAATCTAGAAACCTGGGTTCAAATCCTTACTCTGCTAGTTTGATAATTTTTTGTTTTAACATCATCTATACAACCCTTCCCCTCCTAGAGAAATTATTATTGTCATTAAATCTTTTTTTCTCTGACCAGAGTGGTTATAACACTTTTATGGTTTGATTTGTAATTTGTCCATTTGATATTTTTTAAAGGAGAAATAAAGTGCATTCATCTTTATCATAAAAACCTAAGGGAACTTAAAAAGGGGGCAGGATATCTGAAAAGTCTAATGAAGAGGAATGAAAAAAGAGCAGCAAATTGCTAGTTTGATCTGATGTGAAGAACTTAGGGTTGGGACTGATTCTCCCATGTCTTTAGGTAAGAAAGGTGGATCCATTTGGATTGTCTAAGTATATGGGAGCACCATATAAGGGGTAAGGATGGAGATCTCTAAAATTTGGCCCACCCCTCTCCAAAGGAGACCATGCTTTCAGCTTTGAGAGGAACAAGAGAAGAACTGTGGCTGGGTACTTACTCCTTGCCTTGCCTATCTCCAAGAGGAGTTTGGGGCTAGAATTATATTTATCTGTCTCTTCAGATATTGGTAGTACAGGTGGATGAGCCTGATTCAGAAGCAATGCTCCGGTTGCTCTTAAGAGGAAGAGGAGCCTTGAATTTATACTCACTGACTTAGGACTTTCCCAATAAACAATGGTTTCACAAAAGACCACTAAGAATAGTAAATAATGAATAAATCTATTTATTCAAGCAAAACAGTGACTAGGACCTAGCAAAGTTCTACCAATTAGAATAAATCAGAAAATGCACAAGAATAATGAGCTCTTAAAGAAGCCAAAGAAGTGCATTCTAATATCTTAGGATATAACCTAGAGATGTTGAGGAGCTACTTTACCTTACAAATCTGCAGTTGATGCAGTGGATAGAGTCTGGGCCTGGAGTCAAGAAAACTCATCTTCCTAAATTCCAATCTAGATTCAGATATGTACTAGTTGTGTGACCCTGGACAAGTCACTTAACCATGTTTGCCTCAATTTT